>NC_081552.1:60814429-60991929 GCF_963082655.1 Stomoxys calcitrans
AATTCTTATCCGATTTGAATGAATTTTTGCACGAAATATTTCGTTATGATATCGAACAACTGTGCCAAGTATGGTTTAAATCGGTCCATAACCTGATATAGCTGCCATATAAACGATCTTGGGTCTCGACTTCTTGAGCCTCTAGAGGGCACAATTCTTATCCGATTTGAATGAGTTTTGGCACGAAGTATTTTGTATGATATCCAACAAGTATGGTGAAATCGGTCCATAACCTGATATAGCTGTCATATAAACAGATCTGGGGATTTGACTCTTGAGCCCTAGAGGTCGCAATTATTTTCCGATATGCCTGCAATTTTGTACGACGGATCCTCTCATGACCATCAACAACAACGTGTTTATTATGGTCTGAATCGGTCTATAGCCCGATACAGATCCCATATAAATCGTTCTCTCTATTTTACTTCGTGAGCCCCAATGGGCGCAATTCTTATACGAATTGGCTGAAAATTTTACACAGGTCTCCAACATATAATTTAATTGTGGTCCGAACCGGACCATATCTTGATATCGTTTTAATAGCAGAGCAACTCTTTTCTATATCCTTTTTTGCCTAAGAAGAGATGCCGGAAAAAGGACTCGACAAATGCGATCCATGGTGGAGGGTATATAAGATTCGGCCCGGCCGAACTTAGCACGCTTTTACTTGTTTTTCTTTTAAATAAAACACTTTTTCAGTCTATTTGTTCTTAATGTATTTACATTTTAATTTTATGGACCAGCAGAACCGGGCCCGCTCCGCTACGTCTTCTTTTACTTTATATTGAGTAAAATTTTCCTTTGAATATTTTATTTTCGGCAATTAAAGAGCTGTTAGTAAATTACCATGCTACGAAAATAGTATATCGCTTGACTAACAGTTTAACAATATAAGTGCCTTTACTTCAGATCAGTATTTCACACTCAAATACCCTTTATTTAAGCCCCATATTCCCATGGTCAGTAAATATATCCAGTTTGGGGTGTGTTTTGGGGAAGGGGTCGACCCCCCCCCCCCAAAACGTGGTCCCACATTTGGATATTAGATTCGTATTCTACTCCCAAATACCTTTCATTTGAGTCCCATATTGTCCGATGTAGGGATGTTTTGGGGTTGGGGTGGTCCCCCTAACACTTGGTCCGACAATTGGATATCAGATACGTTTTCTTATCCTAAATACCTTTCGTTGGAGTCCCATATTGTCATGATTGGTCTAAATATATGTTTGGTAGGTTTTAGGATCGGGCGGCCCCCCCTAGATAACCCATCCGAAATTTGGATACCAAATATTTATTTTTAGGGTACTATATGAGAGCATACAAAATTTCGCTTAAGCACCACCCATCTCCGAGATCTGGCGTTTCTGAAAATTAGGGTAAATGAGAGGGTCCGCCCCTCCTTCATATATCAAGAATTGTAGTACCCTATTTTCACCACGGGATCATTACGCAACATTTGTGAAAATTTCAAGAAAATCGGTTCAGTTGTTTCTGAGTCTATAAGGAACAAACAAACCTACAAATAAACACAAATTAATTTTTATACCGTCCACCATAAGATGGGGGGTATACTAAATTCGGCATTCTGTTTGTAACTACTCGAAATATTCGTCTGAGACCCCATAAAGTATATATATTCTTGATCGTCGTGAAATTTTATGTCGATCTAGCCATATCCGTCCGTCCGTCTGTCTGTCGAAAGCACGCTAACTTCCGAAGGAGTAAAGCTAGCTGCTTGAAATTTTGCACAAATACTTCTTATTAGTGTAGGTCAGTTGGTATTGTAAATGGGCCATATCGGTCCATGTTTTGATATAGCTGCCATATAAACCGATCTTGGGTCTTGACTTCTTGAGCCTCTAGAGTGCGCAATTCTTATCCGATTGGGATGAAATTTTGCACGACGTGTTTTGTCATGACATCCAACAACTGTGATAAGTATGGTTCAAATCGGTCCATAACCTGATACAGCTGCCATATAAACCGATCTTGGGTCTTGACTTCTTCAGCCTCTAGAAGGCGCAATTCTTATCCGATTAGAATGAAATTTTGCACGACGTGTTTTGTTATGATATCCAACAACTGTGTCAAGTATGGTTCAAATCGGTCCATAACCTGATATAGCTGTCATATAAACCGATCTTGGGTCTTGACTTCTTGAGCCTCTAGAGGGCGCAATTCTTATCCAATTTGAATGAATTTTGGCACGTATTATTTTGTTATGATATCCAACAACTGTGCCAAATATGGTTCAAATCGGTTCATAACCTGATAAAGCTGCCATATAAACCGATCTTGGATCTTGACTTCTTGAGCCTCTAGAGGTCGCAATTATTATCCGATTTGCCTGAAATTTTGTACGACGGATTCTTTCATGACCATCAACATACGTGTTTATTATGGTCTGAATCGGTTTATAGCCTGATATAGCTCCCATATAAATCGATCTCTCTATTTAATTTCTTGAGCCCACAAAGGGCGCAATTCTTATTCGAATTGGCTGACATTTTACACAGGTCTCCAACATATAATTTAATTGTGGTCCAAACCGGACCATATCTTGATATCGCTCTAATAGCAGAGCAAATATTTTCTTATATCCTGTTTTGCCTAAGAAGAGATGCCGGGAAAAGAACTCGACATATGCGATCCATGGTGGAGGGTATATAAGATTCGGCCCGGCCGAACTTAGCACGCTTTTACTTGTTATATATAAGACTAGCTGACCCGGGCCCGCTCCTCTGCGCCTTCTTTTACTTTATATGGGACAAAACTTTCCTTGGAATATTTATTTTCGACAGTTAAAGATCTTTTAGTGAAATACCATGCCAAGTTTAACAATATAAGTGCCTTTATCTGAACCCCGTATGATCTTTATTGGTCTACGAATTTAAGTTTGGTTGTAAGGTGTACTCGATTCTTAAAATACTTCATTTCAGCCCGATATTCACATGATGTCTGATTTAGAGGTGTTTTCGGGGGAGAGGAGAGGGTCAAGTAGACCCTGAAAAATGTCAACATCGTGTTCTTCTCTCAAATACCATTTATTCAAACCCCATATTGCCCTTGGCTTAAGAGGAGTTTACAGGATGAGGCGTCCCCCAAATACATGGCCCCAAAATAGGTTATCAAAGTCGGTTTCTAATCTCAAATACCTTTTGATTTGAGCCACATATTGGCATGGTCGAAAATTTTTTTTCCTTTGGGGGTGTTTTGGAAAAGGGTTGATGCCCTAAATACATGGTCCTACATTTGGATATCAAATTCGTATTCTACTCCCAAATACCTTTATTTGAGCCCCATATTGCGATGGTCTCTAAAAATTGCTGTTTGTGGGGTATTTTGGGAAAGGGGTAGACCCTCAGAAAATTGGTTCCGAAAATGGGTACCAATTCTTGCTCTACCCCCAATACCTTTCATTTAAGCCCCACATTGTCACGGTCGGTAAATATGCTCGATTTAGGGGTGTTTAGGGGATTGAGGTGTTCCTCCAAACACTAAGCCCGGAAAAAATATCAGCAACGTGCTCTATTCTCATATATCTTTAAATCATTTATTTGAACCCCATATTGCCATAGGCCTCAAAATTGGATATCAAATTCGTTTTCTAATCTCATTTAAACTCCTTATTGCTAAATTCAGCAAATATATCCGTTTTGGGGTATTGCCCTAAAAACTATAAATATTTAGTTGCACACTCTTTAAGACGCAAATTGTCTTAGTGAGCAAATACGTCCTATTTGGGGGTCGTTATGGTGGTGGAACGTTCCCTAGACAGTTGGTCCCTAATGTTGATATCAGATACGTGGTCTACTTTCAAATACACTTATTTGAGCCCCATATTTCCATAGTCGGCAAACATGACCGGCTTGGAGGATATTTTGGGGGATCAATGAGTTGTCGTTGAAAATATATATCGGATTCGTGTTCCACTTTAAAAACCCTCTTATTTGAGCCTCATATTGCAATAGTCAGAAAATACTTACTATTTGGGTGGTGTTGTGGGGGTGGGGTGGCCCCATAGACACTTTTCCCGAATATGGATATCAAATTCGTGCTTTACTCCAAAATACCTTTCATTTGAGCCCCATATTGCTACGGTCGTAAATTTGTGCCCCTTTGGGGGATGCTTTTTGTGAGAGGAAGCCCCCCAAACACTTGGTCCCATATTTGGATATCAAATACCTTTTATTTAAGCCCCATATTCCCATGGTCAGTAAATAAGTCCTGTTTGGGGGGTGTTTTGGGAAAGGGGTGGACCCACAAAAACGTGGTCCCACATTCGTATATTAGATTCGTATTCTACTCGCAAATACCTTCCATTTGAGCCCCATATTGCCATGGTCGGTAAATATGTCCGATTTAGGGGTGTTTTGGGGGTGGGGTTGGGGTGGTCCCCCTAGCACTTGATTCGACAATTGGATATCAGATGCGTTTTCTTATCCCTAATACCTTTGATTTGAGTCCCATATTGTCGTGATTGGTCTAAATATATGTTTGGTAGGTTTTAGGGTGGGGCAGCCCCCCTAGGTACCCCATTCGAAATTTGGATACCAAATTTTTATTTTTAGGGTACTATAGAGAGCACACAAAATTTCGCTTAAATCGCACCACCCATTTCCGAGATCTGACGTTTCTGAAAATTAGGGTAAAGGGGATGGGTCCGCTATCCCTTCAGACATCAAAAAATTTATTATCCTATTTTTACCACGGGGTCATTATGCACCATCTGTGAAAATTTCAAGGAAATCGGTTCAGCCGTTTCTGAGTCTATAAGGAACACACAAACATACAAACAAACAAACAAACAAACCTACAAACAAACACAAATTGATTTTTATACCCTCCACCATAGGATATGGGGTGACGAAATTAGTCATTCTGTTTGTAACTACTCGAAAAATTCATCTGAGACCCCTTAAAGTATATATATTCTTGATCGTCGCGACATTTTATGTCGATCTAGTCATGTCCGTCTGTCTGTCCGTCCGTCTGTCTGTCGAAGGCACGATAACTTCCGAAGGAGTAAAGCTAGCCGCTTGAAATTTTGCACAAATACTTCTTATTAGTGTAGGTCGGTTGGCATTGTATATGGGCCATATCGGTCCATGTTTTGATATAGCTGCCATATAAACCGATCTTGGGTCTTGATTTCTTGAACCTCTAGAAGGCTCTAATCTTATCCGATTGGAATGAAATTTTGCACGACGTATTTTGTTGTAATATTCAACATTTGTGCCAAGTATGGTTCAAATCGGTTCATAATCTGGTATAGCGGCCATATAAACCGATCTTGGGTCTTGACTTTTTGAGCCTCTAGAGGGCGCAATTATCGTCCGATTTAAATAACTTTGCACGTAGTGTTTTGGTATTACTTTCAACAACTGTGCTAAGTATGATTCAAATCGGTTCATAATCTGGTATAGCTGTCATATAAACCGATCTTGGATCTTGACGTCTTGAGCCAAGTGATGGCGCAATTCTCATTCGATATGGCTGAAATTTTGCATGAGGTGTTTTGTTATGACTTCCAATAACTGTGCTAAGTGTGACGTAAATCGATATAGAACCTTATATAACTGCCATATAAACCGATCTGGGATCTTGACATCTCGAACCTCTAGAGGGCGCAATTCATATCCTATTTGGCTGAACTTTTGTACAAGGCCTTCTCTCATGAACATACGTGTCTAGTATAGTCTGAATCGATCAATAGCTTGATACAGCTCCCATATAAACCTATCTCCCGATTTTGCTTCTTGAGTCCCTACAAGGCGCAATTCTTATCCGAATGAACTGAAATATTACACAATGACTTCTACAATGTCAATCATCATTCAATTATGGTCCGAATCGGACTATAACTTGATATAGCTCCAATAGGATAACAGTTCTTATTCAATATTCAATGTTTGTCTAAAAAGAGATACCGCGCATAGAACTCGACAAATGCGATCAATGGTGGAGGGTATATAAGTTTCGGCCCAGCCGAACTTAGCACGCTCTTACTTGTTATATATAAGATTTGTGTTTATTTGCATGTTTGTTTGTCCGACGTACTCGGATCCAACTTTTATTATGAAATTCATACTGTACATTTGTGTTTATTCGTATGTTTGTTTGTCCGACGTACTCGGATCCAACTTTTATTATGAAATTCATACTGTACACTTGTATACCTTTCATTTGAATCCCATATTGTCCTGATCTGTAAACTTTTATTTTTGGGTAGTACCTGATATCAAAACAAGTAAAAGCGTGCTAAGTTCGGCCGGGCCGAATTTTATATACCCTCCACCATGGATCGCATTTGTCGAGTTCTTTTCCCGGCATCTCTTCTTAGGCAAAACAGGATATAAGAAAAGATTTGCTCTGCTATTAGACTATAACAAGATATGGTCCGGTTCGGACCACAATTAAATTATATGTTGGAGACCTGTGTAAAATTTCAGCCAATTCGTATAAGAATTGCGCCCATTGGGGCTCACGAAGTAAAATAGAGAGAACGATTTATATGGGAGCTGTATCGGGCTATAGACCGATTCAGACCATAATAAACACGTTTGTTGATGGTCATGAGAGGATCCGTCGTACAAAATTGCAGGCATATCGGATAATAATTGCGACCTCTAGGGGTCAAGAAGTCAAGATCCCAGATCGGTTTATATGGCAGCAATATCAGGTTATGAACCGATTTGAACCTTATTTGACACAGTTGTAGAAAGTAAAAATAAAATACGTCATGCTAAATTTCAGCCAAATCGGATAGGAATTGGGCCCTCTAGAAGCTCAAGAAGTCAAATCCCCAGATCTGTTTATATGACAGCTATATCAGGTTATGGACCGATTTCAACCATACTTTGCATAGTTGTTGGGTATCATAACAAAACACGTCGTGCGAAATTTCTTTCCATTCGGATAAGAATTGCGCCCTCTAGAGGCTCAAGAAGTCAAGACCCAAGATCGGTTTATATGGCAGCTATATCAGGTTATAGACCGATTTGAACCGTACTTGGCACAGTTGTTGGATATAATAACAAAACACGTCGTGCAAAATTTTATTTCAATCGGATAAGAATTGCGCACTCTAGAGGCTCAAGAAGTCAAGACCCAAGATCGATTTATATGGCAGCTATATCAGGTTATGGACCGATTTGAACCATACTTGGCACAATTATTGGATATAATAACAAAACACGTCGTGCAAAATTTCATCCCAATCGGATAAGAATTGCGCACTCTAGAGGCTCAAGAAGTCAAGACCCAAGATCGATTTATATGGCAGCTATATCAAAACATGGACCGATATGGCCCATTTACAATACCAACCGACCTACACTAATAAGAAGTATTTATTCAAAATTTCAAGAGGCTAGCTTTACTCCTTCGGAAGTTAGCGTGCTTTCTACAGACAGACGGACGGACGGACGGACGGACAGACGGACAGACGGACGGACAGACGGACGGACATGGCTAGATCGACATAAAATGTCGCGACGATCAAGAATATATATACTTTATGGGGTCTGAGACGAATATTTCGAGTAGTTACAAACAGAATGACGAAATTAGTATACCCCCCATCTTATGGTGGAGGGTATAATTACAAAATACTTTAAAAAGTTTCAAAAAATTTAAAAAAAAAAACAAGTAAAAGCGTGCTAAGTTCGGCCGGGCCGAATCTTATATACCCTCCACCATGGATCGCATTTGTCGAGTTCTTTTCCCGGCATCTCTTCTTAGACAAAAAAGGATATAAGAAAAGAGTTGCTCTGCTATAAAAACGATATCAAGATATGGTCCGGTTCGGACCACAATTAAATTATATGTTGGAGACCTGTGTAAAATTTCAGCCAATTCGTATAAGAATTGCGCCCATTGGGGCTCACGAAGTAAAATAGAGAGAACGATTTATATGGGATCTGTATCGGGCTATAGACCGATTCAGACCATAATAAACACGTTTGTTGATGGTCATGAGAGGACCCGTCGTACAAAATTTCAGGCATATCGGATAATAATTGCGACTTCTAGGGGTCAAGAAGTCAAGATCCCAGATCGGTTTATATGGCAGCTATATCAGGTTATGAACCGATTTGAACCTTATTTGACACAGTTGTTGAAAGTAAAAATAAAATACGTCATGCAAAATTTCAGCCAAATCGGATAGGAATTGCGCCCTCTAGAAGCTCAAGAAGTCAAATCCCCAGATCTGTTTATATGACAGCTATATCAGGTTATGGACCGATTTCAACCACACTTGGCACAGTTGTTGGATATCATAACGAAATGCGCACTCTAGAGGCTCAAGAAGTCAAGACCCAAGATCGATTTATATGGCAGCTATATCAAAACATGGACCGATATGGCCCATTTACAATACCAACCGACCTACACTAATAAGAAGTATTTATGCAAAATTTCAAGCGGCTAGCTTTACTCCTTCGGAAGTTAGCGTGCTTTCTACAGACAGACGGACGGACGGACGGACATGGCAAGATCGACATAAAATGTCGCGACGATCAAGAATATATATACTTTATGGGGTCTCAGACGAATATTTCGAGTAGTTACAAACAGAATGACGAAATTAGTATACCCCCCATCTTATGGTGGAGGGTATAATTACAAAATACTTTAAAAAGTTTCAAAAAACAAAAAAAAAACAAGTAAAAGCGTGCTAAGTTCGGCCGGGCCGAATCTTATATACCCTCCACCATGGATCGCATTTGTCGAGTTCTTTTCCCGGCATCTCTTCTTAGGCAAAAAAGGATATAAGAAAAGAGTTGCTCTGCTATAAAAACGATATCAAGATATGGTCCGGTTCGGACCACAATTAAATTATATGTTGGAGACCTGTGTAAAATTTCAGCCAATTCGTATAAGAATTGCGCCCATTGGGGCTCACGAAGTAAAATAGAGAGAACGATTTATATGGGATCTGTATCGGGCTATAGACCGATTCAGACCATAATAAACACGTTTGTTGATGGTCATGAGAGGACCCGTCGTACAAAATTTCAGGCATATCGGATAATAATTGCGACTTCTAGGGGTCAAGAAGTCAAGATCCCAGATCGGTTTATATGGCAGCTATATCAGGTTATGAACCGATTTGAACCTTATTTGACACAGTTGTTGAAAGTAAAAATAAAATACGTCATGCAAAATTTCAGCCAAATCGGATAGGAATTGCGCCCTCTAGAAGCTCAAGAAGTCAAATCCCCAGATCTGTTTATATGACAGCTATATCAGGTTATGGACCGATTTCAACCACACTTGGCACAGTTGTTGGATATCATAACGAAATACTTGGTGCCAAAAATTCATTCCAATCGGATAAGAATTGCGCACTCTAGAGGCTCAAGAAGTCAAGACCCAAGATCGGTTTATATGGCAGCTATATCAGGTTATTAACCGATTTAAACCATACTTAGCAGAGTTGTTGGATATAATAACAAAACACGTTGTGCAAAATTTCATTTCAATCGGATAAGATTTGCGCACTCTAGAGGCTCAAGAAGTCAAGACCCAAGATCGGTTTATATGGCAGCTATAACAGGTTATGGACCGATTTCAACCATACTTGACACAGTTGTTGGACATCATAACAAAACACGTCGTGCGAAATTCCATTTCAATCGGATAAGAATTGCGCCCTCTAGAGGCTCAAGAAGTCAAGACCCAAGATCGGTTTATATGGCAGCTATATCAAGTTATGAACCGATTTGAACCATACTTGGCACAGTTGTTGGATATCATAAAAAAACACGCCGTACAAAATTTCATTCCAATCGGATAAGAATTGCGCACTCTAGAGGCTCAAGAAGTCAAGACCCAAGATCGGTTTATATGGCAGCTATATCAAAACATGGACCGATATGGCCCATTTACAATACCAACCGACCTCTACTAATAAGAAGTATTTGTGCAAAATTTCAAGCGGCTAGCTTTACTCCTTCGGAAGGTAGCGTGCTTTCGACAGACAGACGGACGGACGAACGAACAGACGGACGGACATGGCTAGATCGACATAAAATGTCACGACGATCAAGAATATATATACTTTATGTGGTCTCAGACGAATATTTCGAGTAGTTACAAACAGAATGACGAAATTAGTATACCCCCCATCTTATGGTGGAGGGTATAATTATGCTTGTGTTAATGCCATCATACTCTCTTCTATATTTTATTAATATATGTAAAATGTACAGACTTCGTTTCTTGGGGAACCTGTAGTGAAATTCGATTTGGAACATTTCTTTCATTGAGATCGTCCTCTTCAAGTGAAGATTTTGGGGACACTATGCAATGATTTCAGAAAAATCACGAAATTTACCAAAATTTAAAATATTTGATTTTATGCATATATAAATGGCGGTACTTATGTGATTTAATTTCTTTGGAGACTCATAGTTAAATTTGATGTGGGATATTTCTTCCTTTGACACTATGCCCTTAAGTAGAATATTGTAGGAGATTTTGGTTAAATTCGAACCGTAAATCGGCCGATCGGTCTATATGGGGGCTATATCAAGATATAGCCCCCATCGACGTTCTCAGTCGATCTAGCCATGTCCGTCCCTCTATCTGTCGAAATCACGATAGAGGTCGAACGCGTAAAGGTAGCCGCTTGAAATCTTGCACAGATACCTTATATTAATGTATTTCGTTGGAGATTGCCAATGGGCCATATCGGTTCAGATTTAGATAAAGCTCCCATATAAACCGATCTACTGATTTGACTTCTTAATCCCCTGGAAGCTGCAAGTTTTGTCCGATTGGCTGAAATTATGCGTGTAGTGTTCTGTTATAACTCCCAACAAATTCCAACGATTTAAATCGGTCTATAACCTGATATAGCTCCCTTTTAGCAGAATCCATGGTGGTGGGTTCCTAAGATTCAGCCCGGCCGACGTAGCACGTTTTCACTTCTTAAGTTTTAACAAAGCATTTAAAATTCAGCAGTGGAAAAAACGAAGAACATATTTTATTAACTATTTTGATACCCTCCACCATAGGATGGGGGGTATACTAATTTTGTCATTCTGTTTGTAACTACTCGAAATATTCATCTGAGACCCCTTAAAGTATATATATTCTTGATCGTCGCGAAATTTTATGTCGATCTAGCCATGTCCGTCCGTCTGTCCGTCCGTCTGTCCGTCCGTCTGTCCGTCCGTCCGTCCGTCTGTCCGTCCGTCCGTCCGTCTGTCCGTCCGTCCGTCCGTCTGTCCGTCTGTCTGTCGAAAGCACGCTAACTTCCGAAGGAGTAAAGCTAGCCGCTTGAAATTTTGCACAAATACTTCTTATTAGTGTAGGTCGGTAAATTGTAAATGGGCCATATCGGTCCATGTTTTGATATAGCTGCCATATAAACCGATCTTGGGTCTTGACTTCTTGAGCCTCTAGAGTCCGCAATTCTTATTCGATTTGAATGAAATTTTGCATGACGTGTTTTGTTATGATATCCAACAATTGTGCTAAGTATGGCTTAAATCGGTTCATAACTTGATATAGCTGCCATATAAACCGATCTTGGATCCTGACTTCTTGAGCTAATTGAGGTCGCAATCTCATCCGATTTGGCTGAAATTTTGCATGAGGTGTTTTGTTATGACTTCCAATAACTATGCTAAGTATGGCGTACATCGATATAGAACCTGCTATAGCTGCCATAAAAACCGATCTGGGATCTTGACTTCTTGAACCTCTAGAGGGCGCAATTCTCATCCGATTTGGCTGAAATTTTGTACAAGGGCTTCTCCCATGACCTTCAACGTACGTGTCTAGTATGGTCTGAATCGATCAATAGCTTGATACAGCTCTTATATAAACCTATCTCCCGATTTTGCTTCTTGAGCCCCTACAAGGCGCAATTCTTATCCGAATGAACTGAAATATTACACAATGACTTCTACAATGTCAATCAGCATTCATTTATGGTCCGAATCGGACTATAACTTGATATAGCAACAATAGGATAACAGTTCTTATTCAATATTCAATGTTTGTCTAAAAAGAAATACCGCGCATAGAACTCGACAAATGCGATCAATGGTGGAGGGTATATAAGATTCGGCCCGGCCGAACTTAGCACGCTCTTACTTGTTTATTGTTCATATAATTTGGCGAATGAACGGGATGTCCATGTTAAAAAAAATTCGATCAAATCGTAGCGGTAGATTGAAAGTTATGTTATAACTCAGAAATGCACACCCTATAATATTAACAGGATGACCATTTCTGAAAGCTTATGTACTCTACTCTAAACCGTTAAAAGATTGCAAAGCGATCAACCTTTTGGTTTCAAAAATATATAACTACAAATAAAATGCTGTAATAATTTTGGTCAGAAAAACAGGGGGTTGAGACCGTGGTGCATAGGATGGTGTTATACTAATTTCGTCAATCTGTTTATAAATTCTTGAAATATTCGTCTAAGACCCCTTAAAGTATATATATTCTTGATCGTCATGACATTTTAAGTCGATCTAGCCATGTCTGCCCATCTGTCTGTCGAAAGCACGCTGACTTTTGAAGGAGTAAAGCTAGCCTATTGGAATTTTGCACAAATACTTCTTATTAGTGTAGGTCGGTTAGGATTGTAAATGGGCGATCTTGGATCTTGACTTCTTGAGCAACTAGAGGGAGCAATTCTTATCCGACTTGGCTAAAATTTTGCACGAAGTGTTTTGTTACGACTTACAACAACTTTGCCAATATCGGTCTGTAAAATGATACAGCTGCCAAAATCCGATCTGAGAGCTTGACTTCGTGAACCTCTAGAGGGCACAGCTATCAGAATTGGCTGAAATTTTGTACAACGGCTTTTGCCAAGACCTTCAACATACGTATTAAATATGATCTGAATCGGCCTATAGCCTGATACATCTCCCATATAAACCGATCTCTCTATTTTACTTCTTGAGCAGCTATAGGACGCAATTATTATTCGAATTGGCTGAAATTTTACACGATTACTTGGATACTATGGATTCCAACATTCAATCTGATTATGGTCCAATACGAACCATAACTTGATATGACTCCAATAGCATAGCAATTATTTTCTTTTATCCTTTGTTGGCCTTAAGAGAGATACCGGAAAAGAACAAGAAAAATGCAATCTATGGTGCAGTGTATATAAGTTTCGGCCCGTCTGAACTTAGCACGCTTTTACTTTCTGAGTCTATACGGAACAGACGAACAAACAAAGCGCAACAATTTAAATTTTATATAATAGATATCGAGGGACTTAACACAACTCACTGTCCCAAATTTCAATGAAATCGAACAATATATGAGCCTTTTATGGATCTAAAACCTTAAATCGAGAGATCGGTATATATGGCAGCTGTATCCAAATTTTGACCGATCTGCGCAAAGTTAAATAAGGATGTCGAAAGGCCTAACATAACTCACCCTCCCGAATTTCAGCGATATCGGGCAATAAATGCGACTTTTTTGGGCTCAAGACCTTAAATCTGGAGATCTGGTATATATGGCAGCTCTATCCAAACCTGGACCGATCTTAGCCAAATTAAACCAGGATGTCGAGAAGCCTAACATAACTCAATGTCCGAAATTTTAGTGAAATCGGACATTAAATGTACCTTTTATGGACCCACGACTATACAAGGATGTCGAGAGACCTAACACACCTTACTATCCCAAATAACAGTGAAATGGAACATTAAATGCCCCACAATAAATAATTATGAGCCAAAAACCTTAAGTCGAGAGATCGGTCTAAAAGACAGCTATATCCGAATTTAGACCGATTTGCGCAAATTAAACAACGATATCGAAATGCTTAACATAATTTACCGTCCCGAATTTCGGCGAAATCGGACAATAAATGCGTCTTTTATGACCTCAAGACCTTAAATAGGGAGATCTGTATATATGGCAGCTATATCTAAATATCTGGGCCGTATTGAACAAGGATATCGGATGTTCAGAAGCCTAACACAACTCATTGTGCCAAATTTCAGCGAAATCGGATGATAAATGTGACTTTAATGGGCCTTAAATCGGCTACATGAAGATATAGTTTAAGATAGTCCATCTTCAAACTTAACTTGCCTATGGAAAAAAAGAATATGTGCAAAGTTTCAGCTCCAATATCTCTTTTTTAAAAACTGTAACCTGATTTCAACAGGCAGACAGACGCACATAGCTAGATCGGCTTAGATTTTTACGACGATCAAGAATATATACTTAATAGGGTCGGAAATGGATATTTTGATGTGTTGCATACGGAATGACAAAATGAATATACCTCCATCCTTCGGTGGTGGGTATACAAGTATATACAAGAATATACCCCCATTCTATGGTAATGGATACAAAAATAAATTAAAATTTTTGCTTGGTGAATTGTAAGATTCACCCTCTTAACAAAATTGACTTAATAACTACTTCTATTAATTTAAGTAAATTGTGAAATGCCATTCACTTCTTTCCCCCTTTGTACAATTAAATTTTTGGGTGATGCTATTGCTGGTAGAAATCAAATTGTCAAAGACCCTCCAATGCCGGAGGTCATCGTGGGTAATGTGATGCGCATGAATAATATTTTGTGCCCGCAGCCAAAATCAGCACTTAATCCGCGTTGCCACGTCAAGTCAAAAACATTTCAATACTTAAAGTTTATTTAGGACTTGTTGTTTTTTCTTGCCCTCTCCACACAGCCGCCCCTCTTTGAAATAAGGATGAAATATTTGCATAGTAGCGGTTTAATTTTGCGGTTACATTTAACAAAAACTCTACTTCCCGCCCAACGCCAAAACACAAGGGTGAGGGATAATTGAATAAAAATCTTAACAGCATATAATGACTCAACAACAAAGGTCAACAATTTTAGGTTAATGAATTTCAAAACATGCCATGTCCAGGTTTTGGCTTTTCTGGCTTTTCAAGCTTTTCTGTTTTTTTTTCCACAAATGTCAATAATTGCACAGAACTTGAAACATGACTGCTACAACAGCAAGCTATAACAACACATTGCCCCCTCAATAAATACTTTATTTGCCGATCACGTGGGTGTGACCCTAAACTCAGTGACACTGGAAGCATAACCAAATTGATTTACTTTCCCTGGTCATACAGGGCAAAAATAAAAGTATGGCATTTCATATAACCACCCATCACATTGACATGCTGGGTGTGGTTACACTTTTCAAATGACAATTGAAGCGAATGGTTGAGAGGCAAAACAATGATGTCATTTAGTGTTCATTTGGGCGTATGTTTGTGTATCGAGTTTTACTGACGCATTGAAAAAAAAAGGTTCGTCATACAAAACATAAATACAATAAAAATTCTCAGAAGCTGGAACACAAAATGTTTTGAGCTTAGATCATATTATTCAATTTCACGATCATATGCTTAAGTATTGTTGCGGATATGAGGCTTTACCTATGTTGTCAAAAACTCGACCTTTTTTATACTCTCCACCATAGGATGTAAAACATAGGGTATACTTATTTCGTCATTCTGTTTGTAACAACTCGAAATATGCGTCTAAAACCCCATAAAGTATATATATTCTTGATCGTCATGTCATTTTAAGTCGATCTAGCCATGTCCGTCCGTCTGTCTGTCGAAAGCACGCTAACTTTCGAAGGAGTAAAGCTAGCCGCTTGAAATTTTGCACAAATACTTTTTATTAGCGTAGGTCGGTTGGTATTGAAAATGGGAAAATTGATCCATGTTTTGATACAGCTGCCATATAAACCGATCTTGGGTCTTGACTTGCGCCTCTAGAGGGCGCAATTCTCATCCTATTTAACTGAAATTTTGCACGTAGTGTTTCGGTAGCACTTCCAACAACTACTCTAAGTATGGATTTAATCGGTTCATGTTTTGATATTGCTGCCATATAAACCGATCTTGAGTCTTGATTTCTTGAGTCTCTAGAGGGCGCAATTCTCGTCCGACTTAACTGAAATTTTGCACGTAGTGTTTGGTAGCACTTTCAACAACTACGCTTAGTATGGATTTAATCGGTCCATATTTTGATATTGCTGCCAAATAAACCGATCTTGGGTCTTGACTTCTTGAGCCCTAGAGGGCGCAATTCTCGTCCGATTTAACTGAAATTTTGCACGTAGTATTTTGGTATCACTTTCAACAACTGCGCTAAGCATGATTCAAATCGGTTCATAATATGGTATAGCTATCATATAAACCGTTCTTGGATCTTGACTTCTTGAGGCAATAGAGCGCGCAATTCTCATCCGATTTGGCTGAAATTTTGCATGAGGTGTTTTGTTATAACTTCCAACTGTGCTAAGTATGGTGTAAACCGAAATAGAACCTGATATAGCTGCCATATAAACCGATCTGGGATCTTGACATCTTGAACCTCTAGAGGCGCAATTCTCATCCGATTTGGCTGAAATTTTGCACAACGGCTTCTCTCATGACCTTCAACATACGTGTATAATATAGTCTGAATCGATAAATAGCTTTCGATTTTGCTTCTTGAGCTCCTACAAGGCGTTATTTTTATCCAAATGAACTGAAATATTAAACAATAACTTCTACAAGTTCAGCATTCATTTATAATCTGAATCGGACTAAAACTTGATATAGCTCCAATAGCATAAAAGTTCTTATTCAATATTTTATGTTTGTCCAAAAATAGATAATGCGCATAGAACTCGACAAATGCGATTAATGGTGGAGGGTATATAAGATTCGGCCCGGCCGAACTTAGCACGCTCTTAGTTGTTTAATATATACTAGCTAAGCCCTGCCCGCTCTGCTGTCCCTTCATTTTCACCACGCGTAAAAATTGTTTTTTATTCTTACTCAAAAATTTTGACAATATTTGAACTAATCACATTTTTCTCCAAAATTCTATTTGTATAGAAATTGTTTGTATTTATATCTATTTTTATATTGTGGCAAAAATTGGCACTTAAAAAACCTAAAACACCAATTGTTAAGGTGCGTATTAGGGAGGGAAAGCTAAAACAACCGCGACTTATTTCCTAAAATTTATTTTCTTTTTTCATGGGACTGATAGGTTGTCATCACAAAGATAAATGCTGTATGATCAATTTTGTCCACTCAAAATGTTAATAAAATAACTTAAAAGTTCTCCGTTTCATGTCGACCCGGATCCTTGCGCAATCACATATATACGATTGAGAATTTGACATTTCTCCAATCTGTAAGAAGTGTCGAGCATTTTTTTATGAAGCTATAGATTTTCTTTTTCTATGATGCTACTCGCTTGACTTAGTTGTACATAACTGACTGTATGTCTACCTATTATTTATATAGTCATAATTTAGTCTTCTTTAAATGAAATCAAATTGCCATATTAAACGATTCTCTGTGGTCAAGAACTAACTTGCCGGTCTATATATTTAGTGCGGTGGAGACAGTTCTTAGTGACTAACCATGTAAAACCAGCAGCACGTCGTTTGGACTTGTCTAGGAAAGAAGGCACATTGAACTTCATAACTTCGGGAATATGGCGACCTACATTAAAAATGTCCCCAAAATAATTAAATCACACAGTGTTCTGTTAGGTCATTATGCTTCATCAACTGTTGTGGAGTGAGATGGTCTGCTAGATATATGAGCAGAATAAAGATACCAGATTCGCAGTCCACAATCTTTTACCTTTAATTTAACTCCATATTGCCATGATTGGTGTAAACAGCTGTTTGGTGGAGGGCGTCTATAGGAGGGTTGTGCGCCACACCCCATCTGCCATTGAGCACAAATTTGAATGACGCACGCCACTCAAAAATGTCCATCACTTGATGTCCCATTATTTTAATGGGTCAAATAACCTATTAATGGTGATTTTAGGAGGTAAAGCACCACCTAGATTCTTGGAAAACAAATTTAATGTCATATTCGTAGTCCGCTCCCAAATACCTTTCATTTGAGTCTGATCTAGCTATGATTAAATAATATTCCCATTATTACTTGGACCTAATTTTTTGTCATATTTGTAGTCTACTCCCGAATACCTTTTATTTGAGTCCCATATTGATATGTACGTTTAATTTGTCTGTTTGGGCGAGTTTTGGGGATAAGGTATCCCCCTGGCTATTTCAACCCAATTGCTAATACAATTTTCGTATTCTTCACTCTAATACCTTTCGTTTGATACCCATATTGTCCCGATCGGTCAACTTTTTGTTTGGGTCGTGTTTTGTGGGAAACGGGGGGTCCGTTACAACAACAAATCATAAAGCCTACTTCCTGTCCATATTCGTAGTCTACTCTCAAATAGCTCTCCGTTGAGTCCCTCATTGTTATTATCGTCCAATATGCCTATTTGAAGGGGATTTGGGGTCGGGGCGGCCCTCCTGGTAATTGGGCCCAACTTCGATATAAAATTTGTATTCTACTACCGAATACCTTTCATTTTAGTCCCATATGTCCCGATTATTCTACTTTTGTTTTGGTCCGACAAACAAACACAAATTGAATTTTATATATAAGATATGTCAAGTACATTGATGTAGCTAGGAGGGTGCTTTACACCCCCAGCGAATCTGTAACACCCCCCAGAATTTTCGTTAGTATTAACTACTGTTCCGATTCTTTGAATTTGTAAAGCAATGTGACGAATTGAGAAGCTGCACAATTTATTGGAGGTTTTTTCCATAAACATATTTAAGCCAAACATTCTTTTAATAAAATAGCCCCACAAGCCCCATAATATTTCTTTATTAAGGTTTAGAAAAGCAAACATATCAAACCTCCACTTAGCAAACCGAAATTGAATGAAACTCAATGCACTCAATATTCTTAATTAAACAAGTAAAAAGGCGTGACGTTCAGCTGGGCCGAACTTTGGATGGCTACCTCGAGTATATATATAAACCACCTTAACACAACTTAATGTCCGAAATTTCAGCAAAATCGGTTAATAAATTTACCTTTTATGGGCCTTAGACCCTAAAGATCGGCAGATCGGTCTATATGGTCTATATCGGTCTATATAGTACGATATAGCCCATCTTCGTACTTAACCTGCTTATGGACAAAAAAAAAAATGAGACTTTGCACAGGATCTTCTCAGCTCAATATCTCTATTTTTAAAGACTGTAGCGTGATTTCAACAGACAGACGGACGGACATGGCTAGATCGTCTTAGATTTTTACCCTGATCATGAATATATATACTTTATAGGATCGGAAATGGATATTTCAATGTATTGCAAACGGAATGACAAAGTTAATATACCCCCACCCTTCGGTGGTGGGTATAAAAACGTTTATATTATAAAGTAAATAAGTAAAAGCGTGCTAAGTTCGGCCGGGCCGAATCATGGGAACCCACCACCCTGACTTCTGCTAAAAATTTATAAAAATAAGTTTAGTGGAAGGGAATAATTTTATTCTACATACTGAACTTCTGTCAAACCAGCAAAAATTAGAACTTCTAGAAACCACAAAGATGATCGAGAGACCGGTTTATGTGCAAGCTATATCAGGTTAAAGAGTGATTTGGACCCCATTTGGCACATCTGTTAGAAGCCGAAACAAAACACTATATGCAAAATTTCTGCCAAATCAGACAAAAAATTGCGGCTTGTAAGGGCTTAAGAAATCAAGTCGGGAAATCGGTTTATATAGGAACTATATCAGGTTATTTACAGATTTAAAACGTACTGGGTTTGTTGGTTTGATTATTTGAAGTCATAACAGAACAATATCTGCAAAATTTAGCTTATCCGGATCAAAATTGTGGTTCAAGAAGTCAAATAGGGAAATCGGTATATATGGGAACTATATCAGGTCATTGACCGATTTGGACCTTATTTGGCACAACTTTTGAAAACTCTACGTGAAAGGTTTTAATTAAATCGGACAAAAATTGTGACTACCAGAGGCTCAGGAAGTCATATCGCGAGATCGGTTTCTATGGGAGCTACATCAGGTTATTGGCCGATTGGAACCGTACTTAACACAATTGTTGGAAATCACTATATGCAAAATATTAGTCAATTCGGACGAAAATTGTGGCTGCAAGGAGCTCAAGAGGGCAAATTTTTCAAACCGGCTTTGTGGACAATGTAGACGACTGCATAAGTAAACTTAACGCGGACCAAATAGCGTTAAAGAGTGGACGACTGCAAATGGTTTGTTGTTAAATCCAAGTTAGTCCAAATGTTTGGTTGTTCACAAAAACAAGAATTTCAACATGCGACAACCGAATATTTACGTTAATTGTCAGAGGATTGATACCTAGTGCGAAGGATTTAGGTGTGATTTTTAACAGTTCTTTGAGCTGTTCCGATCATGCTAACATTGCAGCCGGGCAGACTTATGCAAAGCTACGTGCTTTATGGATCACACACTCGTTTACACCCATAAATATACGAATTCTTCTGGCGAAAACATTTCTAGTTCCAGGTTTGATATATAGTTGTGAGCATTTTTAGAATTGTGATTCTTCGAGCCTCCGAAAATTGAATATAGCTTTTAGCAGCATAGTCCGTTATGTTTATGGTTTAAAAAAGAATCAGCATGTTTCACAATATGTAGATTCTCTATTTGGACTTAGTTTCAACAATCTTCTAAATACCAGATCATTAATATTTTTACATAAGATTATTGCGGAAACGAAACCCAGATATTTGTTTAAGAGACTAAGGTTTGCCCAATCTGATAGAGGAAGAAAGTTAATACCTTTTAGAAGACGGAGTCTTATGTCTGAACGACAACTTTATATTAGCAACATACGTCTTTGGAATAATCTACCACACGATATTCACTGCATCAGCAACACGATTACATTTAAAAAACGGCAGATTCACTTTTTCTCATAGTTAAGTGATATTTCACTTCTTTAAATTTTGCTTAAACAATTTTATACCCTCCATCATAGGATGGGGGCATACTAATTTCGTCATTCTGTTTGTAACTACTCGAAATATTCGTCTGAGACCCCTTAACGTATATATATTCTTGATCGTCGCGACATTTTATGTCGATCTAGCCATGTCCGTCCGTCCGTCTGTCTGGCGAAAGCATGCTAACCTCCGAACGAGTAAAAGCTAATCGCTTGAAATTTTGCACAAATACTTTTTATTAGTGTAGGTCAGTTGGTATTGTAAATGGGCCATATCGGTCCATGTTTTGATATAGCTGCCATATAAACCGAGCTTGGGTCTTGACTTCTTGAGCCTCTAGAGTGCGCTTTTCTTATTCGATTGGAATGAAATTTTGCACGATGTGTTCTGCTATGTTATCCAACAACTGTGCCAAGTGTGGTTCAAATCGGTCCATAACCTGATATAGCTGTTTCTGTTTTGTTTCTGCTTTTGTTAAATTCTCACTTACATACGGCTGTTTTTTTAACATTTTTTTAAACACTGTTTTGTTCAACTTTTTATTTATTGTAACCTAGTTTATTTATTGAGAACCTACTAAAGTCGGATGTATTATATAACAATAAATCTACACTCTAATTATAAGATTATTATCTTGTTGTGTAGACAATAAATCCATAAATAAATAAATGACTTCCAACATGCGTTCAGTACCTTGTGTAGAAAAGTACATGGACGGACAGACGGACATGGCTAAGTAGAACCACTAAGTGATTTTGAGTCTGCTAGTATACCTTTTTTACATATTTGTATATAAACTTATTATACCCACCACCATAGGATGGAGGGTATAATACCTTGTCATTCCGTTTTTAACACTTCGAAATATTGATCTAGGACCCCATAAAGTATATATATTCTTGTTCGTCTCAACATTCTAGTCGATCTATCCATGTCCGTCTGTCGAACGCTAAGAGCTAGCCACTTGAAACTTTCCACATATATTTAGTACTGTAGGTCGTTGGGGATTGCAAATGGGCCATATCGGTTCAGATTTGGATATAGCTCCTATATAAACCGATATCCCGATTTGACTTCTTGAGCCACTGGAATCCGATTTGGCTAAAATTTTGCACATAGTGTTCTGTCATGATTTTCAATAATTTTGTGAAGTACGGTTCGAAACGGTCTAGAACCTGATATAGCTCCCATGTAAACCGATCTGCCGATTTGATTTCTTCAGCCCCCGTAAGCCGCAACTTTGTCTGATTTGGCTAAAATGTTGCACATGATGTTGTGTTATGACTTTCAACAACTGTGCTGAGTACGGTTTAAATCGGCCTATATATAACCTAATATAGCTTCCATATAAACCGATCTCCCGATTTATATTCTTGAGCCCCTGGAAGCCGCAATTTTTGTCTAATTTGGCTGACATCTTGCACATAGTGTTCCGTCATGACTTCCAACAACTGTGCAAAGTACAATCCAAATTAGTCTATAACCTGCTATAGCCCCCATGCAAAATTTAAAAAAAGTAAAACGAACTTTCAACAAAATTTTTAATTTAGATTTTTATAAGACAAGATTATTATAAAACATTTGTAAAAACAAAATATAAAATAAATTTGCTTAAAAATAAAATTTCAATAAAATTTTTTTAAGGACAAAATTTGAATGATTTATTTTCTTAAAACAAATTTTAAGAGAGTTTGTTTTTAAAGAAGTATCTCAATGAAAACATTCATAACTTCTATTCAATTTTTTCCAAAGATATAATTGTAATAACATTTTTTCTAAAGTCGTTATTTTTTATAGACAAAATTTCAATTTAAATTTCTCTAAAGAAAACGTATCAGTGAAAAATCTTCTAAAGATTAAATTTGGCACGGTTCACCTCAAAATATTTTTTTTCTAAATATGAATGAAATGTTTTCTAAAGAAAAAATTTTGCACATTATTTTTATAACGATAACATTTTGGAATAAATTTTTTCACAGACACAAGTATAAACAAGTAAAAGCGTGCTAAGTTCGGCCGGGCCGAATCTTATATACCCTCCACCATGGATCGCATTTGTCGAGTTCTTTTCCCGTTATCTCTTCTTAGGCAAAAAAGGATATAAGAAAAGATTTGCTCTGTTATTAGAGGGATATCGAGATATGGTCCGGTTCGGACCACAATTAAATTATATGTTGGAGACCTGTGTAAAATGTCAGCCAATTCGCATAAGAATTGCGCCCATTGGGGACTCAAGAAGTAAAATAGAGAGAAAGATTTATATGGAAGCTGTATCGGGCTATAGACAGATTCAGACCATAATAAATATGTTTGTTGATGGTCATGAGAGAATCCGTCGTACTAAATTTCAGGCATATCGGATAATAATTGGGACCTCTAGGGATCAAGAAGTGAAGATCCCCAGATACTTGGCACAGTTGATGGATGTCATAACAAAATACTTCATGCAAAAATTCATTCAAATCGGATAAGAATTGTGCCCTCTAGAGGCTCAAGAAGTCAAGACACAAGATCGGTTTATATGGCAGCTATATCAGGTTATGAACCAATTTGAACCATACGTGGTACAGTTGTTGGGTATCAAAACGAAACACGTCGTACAAAATTCCATTCCAATCGGATAAGAATTGCGCCCTCTAAAGGCTCAGAAGTCAAGACCCAAGATCGGTTTATATGGCAGCTATATCAGGTTATGAACCGATTTGAACCATACTCGGCACAGTTCTTGGATATCATAACAAAACACGTCGTGCAAAATTTCATTTCAATCGGATAAGAATTGCGCACTCTAGAGGCTCAAGAAGTCAACACCCAAGATCGGTTTATATGGCAGCTATATCGAAACATGGACCGATTTAAACCATACTTAGCACAGTTGTTGGGTATCATAGCAAAACACGTCGAGCGAAATTCCATTCCAATCGGATAAGAATTGCGCCCTCTAGAGGCTCAAGAAGTCAAGACCCACGATCGGTTTATATGGCAGCTATATCAGGTTATGGACCGATTTGAACCATACTTGGCACAGTTGTTGGATATCATATCAAAACACGTCGTGCAAAATTTCATTCCAATCGGATAAGAATTGCGCACTCTAGAGGCTCAATAAGTCAAAACCCAAGATCGGTTTATATGGCAGCTATATCAGGTTATGGACCGATTTAAACCATACTTGGCACAGTTGTTGGATATAGTAACGAAACACGTCGTGCAAAATTTCATCCCAATCGTATAAGAATTGCGCACTCTAGAGGCTCAAGAAATCAAGACCCTAGATCGGTTTATATGGCAGCTATATCAAAACATGGACCGATATGGCCCATTTACAATACCAACCGACCTACACTAATTAGAAGTATTTGTGCAAAATTTCAAGCGGCTAGCTTTACTCCTTCGGAAGTTAGCGTGCTTTCGACAGACAGACGGACGGACGGACGGACCGACGGACGGACGGACAGACGGACGGACATGGCTAGATCGACATAAAATTTCACGACGATCAAGAATATATATACTTTATAGGGTCTCAGACGAATATTTCGAGTAGTTACAATCAGAATGACGAAATTAGTATACCCCCCATCTTATGGTGGAGGGTATAAAAAGGATATAAGAAAAGATTTGCTCTGCTATTAGAGCGATATCAAGATATGGTCCGGTTCAGACCACAATTAAATTATATGTTGGAGACCTGTGTAAAATGTCAGCCAATTCGCATAAGAATTGCGCCTATTCGGGACTCAAGAAGTAAAATAGAGAGAACGATTTATATGGGAGCTGTATCGGGCTATAGACAGATTCAGACCATAATAAACATGTTTGTTGATGGTCATGAGAGAATCCGTCGTACAAAATTTCAGGCAAAAGCGGATAATAATGGCGACCTCTAGATGCTCAAGAAGTCAAGATCCCAGATCGGTTTATATGGCAGCTATATCAGGCAATGGACCGATTTCAACCATACTTGGCACAGTTGATGGATGTCATAACAAAACACGTCGTGTAAAATTTCATTCCAATCGGATAAGAATTGCGCACTCTAGAGGCTCAAGAAGTCAAGACACAAGATCGGTTTATATGGCAGCTATATCACGTTATGAACCAATTTGAACCATACGTGGTACAGTTGTTGGGTATCAAAACGAAACACATCGTACAAAATTCCATTCCAATCGGATAAGAATTGCGCCCTCTAAAGGCTCAGAAGTCAAGACCCAAGATCGGTTTATATGGCAGCTATATCAGGTTATGGACCGATTTGAACCATACTCGGCACAGTTCTTGGATATCATAACAAAACACGTCGTGCGAAATTTCATTTCAATCGGATAAGAATTGCGCACTCTAGAGGCTCAAGAAGTCAAGACCCAAGATCGGTTTATATGGCAGCTATATCGAAACATAAACCGATTTAAACCATACTTGGCACAGTTGTTAGGTATCATAACAAAACACGTCGAGCGAAATTCCATTCCAATCGGATAAGAATTGCGCCCTCTAGAGGCTCAAGAAGTCAAGACCCAAGATCGGTTTATATGGCAGCTATATCAGGTTATGGAGCAATTTGAACCATACTTGGCACAGTTGTTGGATATCATAACAAAACACGTCGTGCAAAATTTCATTCCAATCGTATAAGAATTGCGCACTCTAGAGGCTCAAGAAGTCAAAACCCAAGATCGGTTTATATGGCAGCTATATCAGGTTATGGACCGATTTGAACCATACTTGGCACAGTTGTTGGATATCATAACAAAACACGTCGTGCAAAATTTCATTCCAATCGGATAAGAATTGCGCACTCTAGAGGCTCAAGAAGTCAAGACCCAAGATCGGTTTATATGGCAGCTATATCAAAACATGGACCGATATGGCCCATTTACAATACCAACCGACCTACACTAATTAGAAGTATTTGTGCAAAATTTCAAGAGGCTAGCTTTACTCCTTCGGAAGTTAGCGTGCTTTCGACAGACAGACGGACGGACGGACGGACGGACGGACAGACGGACGGACATAGCTAGATCGACATAAAATTTCACGACGATCAAGAATATATATACTTTATAGGGTCTCAGACGAATATTTCGAGTAGTTACAATCAGAATGACGAAATTAGTATACCCCCCATCTTATGGTGGAGGGTATAAAAAACAAGTAAAAGCGTGCTAAGTTCGGCCGGGCCGAATCTTATATACCCTCCACCATGGATCGCATTTGTCGAGTTCTTTTCCCGGCATCTCTTCTTAGGCAAAAAAGGATATAAGAAAAGATTTGCTCTGCTATTAGAGCGATTTCAAAATATAGTCCGGTTTGGACCACAATTAAATTATATGTTGGAGACCTGTGTAACATGTCACCCAATTCGAATAAGAATTGCGCCCTTTGTGAGCTCAAGAAGTAAAATAGAGAGATCGATTTATATGGGAGCTGTATCGGGCTATATACCGATTCAGACCATAATAAACACGTATGTTAATGGTCATGAGAGAATCCGTCGTACAAAATTTCAGGCAAATCAGATAATAATTGCGACCTCTAGAGGCTCAAGAAGTCAAGATCCCAGATCGGTTTATATGGCAGCTATATCAGGTTATGAACCGATTTGAACCATATTTGGCACAGTTGTTGGATATCATAACGAAATACTTCGTGCAAAAATTAATTCAAATTGGATAAGAATTGCGCCCTCTAGAGGCTCAAGAAGTCAATATTTGGCACAGTTGTTGGATATCATAACAAAATATTACGTGCCAAAATTCATTCAAATCGGATAAGAATTGCGCACTCTAGAGGCTCAAGCAGTCAAGACCCAAGATCGGTTTATATGACAGCTATATCAGGTTATGGACCGATTTGAACCATACTTGGCACAGTTGTTGGATATCGTAACAAAACACGTCGTGCAAAATTTCATTCCAATCGGATAAGAATTGCGCACTCTAGAGGCTCAATAAGTCAAGACCCAAGATCGGTTTATATGGCAGCTGTATCAGGTTATGGACCGATTTGAACCATACTTGGCACAGTTGTTGGATATCATAACAAAACACGTCGTGCAAAATTTCATTCCAATCGGATAAGAATTGCGCACTCTAGAGGCTCAATAAGTCAAGACCCAAGATCGGTTTATATGGCAGCTGTATCAGGTTATGGACCGATTTGAACCATACTTGGCACAGTTGTTGGATATCATAACAAAACACGTCGTGCAAAATTTCATTCCAATCGGATAAGAATTGCGCACTCTAGAGGCTCAAGAAGTCAAGACCCAAGATCGGTTTATATGGCAGCTGTATCAGGTTATGGACCGATTTGAACCATACTTGGCACAGTTGTTGGATGTCATAACAAAACTCGTCGTGCAAAATTTCATCCCAATCGGATAAGAATTGCGCACTCTAGAGGCTCAAAAAGTCAAGACCCAAGATCGGTTTATATGGCAGCTATATCAAAACATGGACCGATATGGCCCATTTACAATACCAACCGACCTACACTAATTAGAAGTATTTGTGCAAAATTTCAAGCGGCTAGCTTTACTCCTTCGGAAGTTAGCGTGCTTTCGACAGACAGACGGACGGACGGACGGACCGACGGACGGACGGACAGACGGACGGACATGGCTAGATCGACATAAAATTTCACGACGATCAAGAATATATATACTTTATAGGGTCTCAGACGAATATTTCGAGTAGTTACAATCAGAATGACGAAATTAGTATACCCCCCATCTTATGGTGGAGGGTATAAAAAGGATATAAGAAAAGATTTGCTCTGCTATTAGAGCGATATCAAGATATGGTCCGGTTCAGACCACAATTAAATTATATGTTGGAGACCTGTGTAAAATGTCAGCCAATTCGCATAAGAATTGCGCCTATTCGGGACTCAAGAAGTAAAATAGAGAGAACGATTTATATGGGAGCTGTATCGGGCTATAGACAGATTCAGACCATAATAAACATGTTTGTTGATGGTCATGAGAGAATCCGTCGTACAAAATTTCAGGCAAAAGCGGATAATAATGGCGACCTCTAGATGCTCAAGAAGTCAAGATCCCAGATCGGTTTATATGGCAGCTATATCAGGCAATGGACCGATTTCAACCATACTTGGCACAGTTGATGGATGTCATAACAAAACACGTCGTGTAAAATTTCATTCCAATCGGATAAGAATTGCGCACTCTAGAGGCTCAAGAAGTCAAGACACAAGATCGGTTTATATGGCAGCTATATCACGTTATGAACCAATTTGAACCATACGTGGTACAGTTGTTGGGTATCAAAACGAAACACATCGTACAAAATTCCATTCCAATCGGATAAGAATTGCGCCCTCTAAAGGCTCAGAAGTCAAGACCCAAGATCGGTTTATATGGCAGCTATATCAGGTTATGGACCGATTTGAACCATACTCGGCACAGTTCTTGGATATCATAACAAAACACGTCGTGCGAAATTTCATTTCAATCGGATAAGAATTGCGCACTCTAGAGGCTCAAGAAGTCAAGACCCAAGATCGGTTTATATGGCAGCTATATCGAAACATAAACCGATTTAAACCATACTTGGCACAGTTGTTAGGTATCATAACAAAACACGTCGAGCGAAATTCCATTCCAATCGGATAAGAATTGCGCCCTCTAGAGGCTCAAGAAGTCAAGACCCAAGATCGGTTTATATGGCAGCTATATCAGGTTATGGAGCAATTTGAACCATACTTGGCACAGTTGTTGGATATCATAACAAAACACGTCGTGCAAAATTTCATTCCAATCGGATAAGAATTGCGCACTCTAGAGGCTCAAGAATTCAAAACCCAAGATCGGTTTATATGGCAGCTATATCAGGTTATGGACCGATTTGAACCATACTTGGCACAGTTGTTGGATATCATAACAAAACACGTCGTGCAAAATTTCATTCCAATCGGATAAGAATTGCGCACTCTAGAGGCTCAAGAAGTCAAGACCCAAGATCGGTTTATATGGCAGCTATATCAAAACATGGACCGATATGGCCCATTTACAATACCAACCGACCTACACTAATTAGAAGTATTTGTGCAAAATTTCAAGAGGCTAGCTTTACTCCTTCGGAAGTTAGCGTGCTTTCGACAGACAGACGGACGGACGGACGGACGGACGGACAGACGGACGGACATAGCTAGATCGACATAAAATTTCACGACGATCAAGAATATATATACTTTATAGGGTCTCAGACGAATATTTCGAGTAGTTACAATCAGAATGACGAAATTAGTATACCCCCCATCTTATGGTGGAGGGTATAAAAAACAAGTAAAAGCGTGCTAAGTTCGGCCGGGCCGAATCTTATATACCCTCCACCATGGATCGCATTTGTCGAGTTCTTTTCCCGGCATCTCTTCTTAGGCAAAAAAGGATATAAGAAAAGATTTGCTCTGCTATTAGAGCGATTTCAAAATATAGTCCGGTTTGGACCACAATTAAATTATATGTTGGAGACCTGTGTAACATGTCACCCAATTCGAATAAGAATTGCGCCCTTTGTGAGCTCAAGAAGTAAAATAGAGAGATCGATTTATATGGGAGCTGTATCGGGCTATATACCGATTCAGACCATAATAAACACGTATGTTAATGGTCATGAGAGAATCCGTCGTACAAAATTTCAGGCAAATCAGATAATAATTGCGACCTCTAGAGGCTCAAGAAGTCAAGATCCCAGATCGGTTTATATGGCAGCTATATCAGGTTATGAACCGATTTGAACCATATTTGGCACAGTTGTTGGATATCATAACGAAATACTTCGTGCAAAAATTAATTCAAATTGGATAAGAATTGCGCCCTCTAGAGGCTCAAGAAGTCAATATTTGGCACAGTTGTTGGATATCATAACAAAATATTACGTGCCAAAATTCATTCAAATCGGATAAGAATTGCGCACTCTAGAGGCTCAAGCAGTCAAGACCCAAGATCGGTTTATATGACAGCTATATCAGGTTATGGACCGATTTGAACCATACTTGGCACAGTTGTTGGATATCGTAACAAAACACGTCGTGCAAAATTTCATTCCAATCGGATAAGAATTGCGCACTCTAGAGGCTCAATAAGTCAAGACCCAAGATCGGTTTATATGGCAGCTGTATCAGGTTATGGACCGATTTGAACCATACTTGGCACAGTTGTTGGATATCATAACAAAACACGTCGTGCAAAATTTCATTCCAATCGGATAAGAATTGCGCACTCTAGAGGCTCAATAAGTCAAGACCCAAGATCGGTTTATATGGCAGCTGTATCAGGTTATGGACCGATTTGAACCATACTTGGCACAGTTGTTGGATATCATAACAAAACACGTCGTGCAAAATTTCATTCCAATCGGATAAGAATTGCGCACTCTAGAGGCTCAAGAAGTCAAGACCCAAGATCGGTTTATATGGCAGCTGTATCAGGTTATGGACCGATTTGAACCATACTTGGCACAGTTGTTGGATGTCATAACAAAACTCGTCGTGCAAAATTTCATCCCAATCGGATAAGAATTGCGCACTCTAGAGGCTCAAAAAGTCAAGACCCAAGATCGGTTTATATGGCAGCTATATCAAAACATGGACCGATATGGCCCATTTACAATACCAACCGACCTACACTAATAAGAAGTATTTGTGCAAAATTTCAAGCGGCTGGCTTTACTCCTTCGGAAGTTAGCGTGCTTTCGACAGACAGACGGACGGACGGACAGACGGACGGACATGGCTAGATCGACATAAAATGTCGCGACGATCAAGAATATATATACTTTATGGGGTCTCAGACGAATATTTCGAGTAGTTACAAACAGAATGACGAAATTAGTATACCCCCCATCTTATGGTGGAGGGTATAAAAATACTTAAAATAAAATATCAATCAAGATTTTATTTTTAGAAGTCTTATGACAAAGCTTAAATCAATTGCTTTGTAAGACAAAGTTGCTGTAAAATTTTTCATAAAGATTTTGAAAAAATTGTTTTAAAAACAATAATTTAATTAAATTTCTTCAAAAGCAAAATTTAAACAAGTAAAAGCGGGCTAAGTTCGGCCAGGCCAAATTTTACATTACCCTCCAACATGCGTCGCATTTGTCAAATTCTATGCCCGGCAAACAAAAGATAATGGATAAGAATTGCTATGCTTTTGGAGCTATTTCAGGTCATCGACCGATTCGATTTTGCTGAAATATTTGCAAAATTACAGAGGTTCAAAAAGTAAAATGGGGTGAATGGTTAATATGGGAGCTATATTAGGTTATGAACCGAATCAGACCATATTTGACACGTACATTACAGGGCATAGAAGAAGTCACTGTGCGATAAAAAGTAAAATCGGATAAGAATTGCGCCCTCTGGGCGCTCAAGAAGTAAATTCGGAAAATTGGTTTATATGGGAGCTATGTCACATCGACTTAACATGTCATGATGATGAAGAATATATGTACTTAATGGAGTCTTAGACGAATATTTCGAGGTATTACAAACGGAATTATGAAATCAGTATAGCCCAATACTATGGTGTCGTTGAAAAACTTTTAATTAATGAAAAGGGTTTCATCACTTTAATGAAGAACTTCAATATATAATTCGCATGCCATTTAGTACTTGCAAACCGAGGCTCGAATCCCCCGGTTAATCAAAAAAAAAAATACATTTTTTTCTTTAGATTTGTTTAAAAAAATTCGGCCTAAGAAATATATATTTCGTATTAAAGAAAAAATATTTTTTTCCTTTTTCTTAAATTTAATTAATTACTGTGCAGTCATACTGATGGAGCAATTTCATCATAAGGAAGATGATGTCAGTAGGATGCGTGCAAGACTACCAAACATGAGATAATGGGTTCAAATCACGGCGGCGCCAAAATTGTTTCTAGGGTATTTGTAGAAAGATTGCCCGAAAAAACACGAGATTAATTAGTAAACGAACTACGAACGATTACTTGTATTGTAGCCGTTAAGTGAAGCGGAAGTGTTTATATTTCGTTCCTCAAAGAAAAAAAATATATATATCCGTAATTCGGAATAAGTACTACCTATTACGAAAAAAAAATGTTAAAGCCTTTTGGAGTAGGCTAGAAATGGACTCCAAAGACTCAACATCTGCGGTGGTGGCGTCAGACCGTAGCGTGTTGTCCTCCCCTCTTATAGGTGTGGGTGCCTTGGAACCTGTAGTAGAGAGTAATGCTTCAAGCACACAACTGCTTAATGAAGAAGAGACGGATAAACCAGAGGGATGCACAGCCTTTAAGTAAAGGTGATGTTTCTGACTCGGATTCAGACAGCGACTGTGTCAATGAAACAGTCAGAAACAGAAGTGAGCGATGGCTTTGCTAAGCTCACAAGCAGACCGTGAAAGCGATCCGGTGCACGACGAAGGAGACAGAGGAGTATGTAACGGCAGCATAATCGGGCGAAAGTGCAGGATGCTGAAAGGGATAGAACTGACATTCCAAACACTTCTACGCTAGTTGGAACAAGTAAAAAGGCGTTAAGTTCGGCCGGGCCGAACTTTGGATACCCACCCCCTCGGGAATATACGTAAACCACCTTTCATCAAAATCCGGTGAAAATTGTATACCTGAATTTCGGCGACATCGGATAATAAATGCACCTTTTACGGGCCCAAACCCTTAAAAAGAGAGATCGGTCTATATGACAGCTATACCCAAATCTTAACCGATCTGTGCCATATTGCAGGATTATGTCGAGGGGCATAACTTAACTCACTGTTCCAAATTTCGGGGACATCGGACAATAAATGCGCCTTTTATGGGCCCAAAACCTGAAATCGAGAGATCGGTCTATATGGCAGCTATATCCAAAATTGGTCCGATCTGCACCAAATTGATGAGGGATATCAAAGGGCCTAACAAAATTTACTGTCCCAAATTTCAGCAAAATCGGATAATAAATGTGGCTTTCATGGGCCTAAGACCCCAAATCTGAGGATCGGTCTATATGGCAGCTATATCCAAATCTGGACCGATCTGGGCCAAATTGACGAAGAATGTCGAAGGGCCTAACACAACTCCCTGTCCCAAATTTCAGCAAAATCATATAACAAATGTGGCTTTTATGGGCCTAAGACCCTAAATCGGAGGATCGGTCTATATGGCAGCTTTATCCAAATCTGAACCGATCAGAGCCAAATTGACGAAGGGTGTTGAAGGGCCTAACACAACTCACTGTCCCAAATTTCAGCAAAATCGCATAATAAATGTGGCTTTTATGGGCCTAAGACCCTAAATCGGAGGATCGGTCTATATGGCAGCTATATCCAAATCTGGACCGATCTGAACCAAATTGACGAAGGACATTGAGGGGCGTTACACAACTCACTGTCCCGAATTTCATCAAAATCGGATAATAAATGTGGCTTTTGTGAACCTAAGACCCTAAATCGGAGGATCGGTCTATATGGCAGCTATATCCAAATCTGAACCGATCTGAACCAAATTGGCGAAGGATATTGAAGGACCTTACACAACTCACTGTCCCGAATTTCATCAAAATCGGATAATTAATGTGGCTTTTATGGGCCTAAGACCCTAAATCGGAGGATCGGTCTATATGGCAGCTATATCCAAATCTGAACCGATGTGAACCAAATTGACGAAGGATGTCGAGGGGCCTAATTTAACTCACTGTCCCAAATTTCAGCAAAATCGGATAATTAATGTGGCTTTTATAGGCCTAAGACCCTAAATCGGAGGATCGGTCTATATGGGGGCTATATGAAGATATAGTCCGATATTGCCCATCTTCGAACTTAACCTGCTTATGGACGAAAAAAGAATCAGTGCAAAATTTCAGCTCAATATCTCTATTTTTAAAGACTGTAGCGTGATTTCAACAGACAGACGGACAGACGGACGGACATGTCTAGATCGTCTTAGATTTTTACGCTGATCAAGAATATATATACTTTATAGGGTCGGAAATGGATATTTCGATGTGTTGCAAACGGAATGACAAAATGAATATACCCCCATCCTTCGGTGGTGGGTATAAAAAGAATCAGATCTGCCGAAGAGCATAACACTGCTAAACTACTGAAGAAGAAAAAAAGAGATTCCCGCTTTCAAGTACTCTGTGAAAACCAAGCCAGCCATCCCGCAATGGAGACTTCAGACAGTGTCCTCCGGAGGTGGACAAAGTTGGAACAGGAACGAATGAAGCGCGGTCCCAGAGTCATCATGGAGGACTGTAACTTCCAAAAGGAGGCCACAGCCATCACGGAAGGGGAAGATGGTCGCTGAGAATGGTAAGGAGCCGCCCTCTTACGCCGGAGTGGCAAGGAAGCACAACAGAGATGAGCTGACTTATGCAGTCATCAATATCGGCTGTCATCAATATCGGCTGTCCGGTAGGATTCCACCAGATCATCGGTCCCAAGTGGAGGATCTGGTTAACCATCGTATTTTTGAACATGTGTGGAATTCTGTAGAGGGTCCACCCATACAAATGATGAACTGCGAGTTTAGAAGGGACATCTTTACGCTGCGTTTTGCGTTGGCGGAATGTATTGATACCGTCAAACAAATCGTCAGAGGTATTCACGTTCCCTGTGAGGGCGTAAAGCTCAACCTGGTGAAAAAGATGGATATCCCCTACCTCACAAAGGCTACGGTCTTCATCAAGGGATGGGGCAGTAAATCTGCGACGGAGCGCATGTTGGGATTCTTGGGCAAGCAAAACGAAGGTTTGGTCGCAAAGAAGTAGGATGTCATCCACAGGGAGGAGAAGGAGGAAGGAACTCTCTTTGTGGTTGGCATTGATCAAGTCTCCGTGCCAATATTGGCTAAGACTAAATGCATGGCGCACTACGGGAGCAAAGCTGTCTTTTTCAAGATTGGGAAGACTAGGATAGGCAGACATTTTCATTCTGCGTCATCAGGGCGTGCAGTGGCAGGTGACTCAACACCGCCCAACAAACAGGGGACCGACAACGAGACAATCACGGCATCTCTCAATATTGGAAAGACTAGGAGAAGCAATGATCCTAATACTAAAATACCAGGCAGTGCAGTGGTGAGAGACCCAACATAGCCTAACAAACAGTAACCCGACGACGGACCCATCACCGACTTAATGACTCGGAATACTGGGATAGGTAAAGATCCTAATTAATATTAGGCAGCGCAGCGACAGGAGTCTCAATGCAACCCAACGAACAGGGAGCCGATAATGGTACCATCACCTACTCCCAAGAAGCCCATTTACTTGAGATTTGGAAGGCTAAGATAGGCAGAGATCCTTGTATTGAAACATCAGGCAGTACAGGGAATGGAAACCCAATAAAGCTTAACGAACAGGGACCCGACGATGGAACCATTACCGACTTTATAAAAGTCGGAAGACTAGACTAGGCAAAGAACATAAAACGATGACATCAGACAGTGCAGTGACAGGAGAGTCAATGCAGTCTAAAGAACAGGGAGCAGACGATGAGATCATCACCTACTCCCAAGATGCCAATTTACTGGAGGACCAATGATTTAGGCAATTTAGATAAACCTCCACCGGAGAGAGACTCCTATACACGTTCTGATGGAGAAAAAAAAGCAAGGGCAAGATTCATATTGCCTTAATTCAGGAGCCATGGACGACCCGGAACAAAGTTTCTTTACTGAACCATATCAACTACCAATTATTCTTTGCTAACACTGGTAGTGGGCCGAGGACCTGGGTTATGTGTCATAAAAATTTGAATTATATGTTTTCCCCAAAGTTGTCAACGTCGGATGCAACAGTGGTGAGATAGGGAGACGGTGGAGCATACCTGGCATCACTTTACCTGCCTTTCGACTCTCCGACACCGCCACCAACGTCGGAGCTGCAACGGTTGGTGAGGAAAGCAAAACAGACAGGAAACGAGGTACTAATAGGGTGCGATGCGAACTTTCACCACATTTCGTGGGGTAGTACCAACACTAATAAGCGGGGCCAAGCCCTGGCATAGTTCTTGAATACAAACGATCTAATAATTCTTAGTATTGGTTACACCGCTACCTTTGGTAATAGGATTAGGGAGGTAGTATTCGATGTGACGATATGTTCGGAAAATCTAATCGATGAGGTTCAGGAATGGAGGGTCTCCATGGAACACTCTTTCTCTGACCTTCGCTACATTAGGTTTAGAATAGCATGGCCAGCGCCGAATCCGATAAGCTTCCGGAATAAGTTGAAGACCAACTGGACAAAATTCAGAAGGCTAATCAGAAGAAGACTTGGGCAAAAATCCCAAAAACCCATGTCTAAACTGAAACGTTATTAGACGACATGGGAGTAAGAGCAGAGGCAACGGAGGACATGTTGAAGCTTTTGATGAAAACGCATTTACAACAGGAAATGACGGGGCTCGCTGAGATATCGGAATCTTCGAAAAATAAAGTTTATCGAAGGTTTATCATAACGGAATTTATGGTCAAAGAAGCTTTGAGTAGCTTCAAATCACCAAAGGCCTACAGACCTATGAGTCTAACGTCCTTTTTACTCACATTCATGGAACGTATTGTGTATACCATGATAAAGAGTAGGAAAACCACCGAACTGCTCAACAACAACAGCATGCCTATGTCAAGAGAAAGTCAATGATAAGAATAGGAAGAATCCTTCGATGCCAAGACGTACGCATTGGCGGTATGCATTGACATCGAGGGGGCGTTTAACAATGTGCGGACGGACACATTGATCCAATCCTTAGACCAGTACGGGGTGGACCGGGTCCTTAGAGACTGGATAAAACATATGCTAAGGAACACTTGTATGCATTGCGGGTCCCATGACATAAATATAAAAGAGAGAGTGGCACAGGGCATGCCACAGGGGGGCATTTTATCGCCACTACTTTGGGTTAGCACCATAAATTACCTGATACGCATGCTGACTGATAAGGGATTTGAATCCGTGTGCAACGCAGACGATGTTATAATACCTCTGACAGGTAAGAATCCTAACCAGCTATGCAAAAGGACCGAAAAGTTTTTTCATAAGGAATATGACTCCGCTTAACCCAGGGGTCTCAATATTCACGCAGAGTAGACTGGAAAAAGCCTATTCACGAGAAAGACGAAGGTGGGCCAATTTGACGCACCACGTTTCCTCAATAACACGATTTCGATATATGACAATGTCAAATAACTTGGAGTGATTTTGAATAGGAAACTTAGTTGGAAGTGTCACATTCAGAAGCGTACTGATAAGGTTTACAGATGTTGGGCACTATGTAGATGGCCCGAAGCATCGAAATATGGCCTGAATCCGAGGATAGTCCATTGATTCTACAGGAACGTGATTAGACCAACACTTACTTACGTCTCAGTAGTTTGGTGGACTGCTATGGAGAAAAAGTGCAACATAAGGACCATACAACAGTTTCAGAGAACATGTTGTCTTGGCATAGGCGAAGCGATGAGGACCTCGCATATTAGGCCACTGGATACTTTTGTAGATAACCAACCCATTGACATACAGATTAAGTGTGAGGCAGCCACTGCGGCTATGAGACTTAAGGCGATGGGAGAATGGATTGAGGATGGGTCCAACTCATACCAACGCGGTAAGGGAAGTGATTTCCGATTGGACACCTGAGGCGATATTTGAAGTCGAGTGCGAGGCACTGCTGTCAGCTTCACAGTCTTTGGCTAACGAAACCCTATCATTGCCATCTGGAAGATCATGTTATGGGGTGATCGGGATCGTAAGAGGACGAGGCTATTACTGAAAGGAAGTAAGAATGAGGTCAGTATAGCTATTGGTATCATAACGGGACACATAGGATTACGAGCTCACTTATACAAAATAGCTGCAGCAAGTTACAGCATGTTTAGGGCATGTGGTGAAGATAACGAGACGTTGGAGCATTTCCTATGTAATGCCCAGCTTTTGCTTCTAAAAGACACCGGTACTTAGGTGAGGACACAATACCAGACATAAACCAACTTGGGGGAGTTGTATTGGAAACAGTTAAAGATTTTGTAGTATCACGGAATTCCCAACTTAAAATTTTCTTTTTCGAGATTACATTTTAGTTTTTAGAGGGCCCAACAATCCGAATACTGGCTATAATATCCTCACCCTGTTTTTTAACCAAACCTAACCTAATAATATATAGTAAAATGATTTTTATACCCACCACCGAATTGTGGGGGTATATTCATTTTGTCACTCCGTTTACAACACATTGAAATATCCTTTTCGACCCAATCTAATATGTAACAAGTAAAAGCGTGCTAAGTTCGGCAGGACCGAATCTTATATACCCTCCACCATGGATTGCATTTGCCGAGTTCTTCTCCCGGCATCTCTCTTCCGCTCTGCTATTATTATATTATAATATGTTAGAGACCTGTATAAAATGTCAGTCAATTCGAATGAGAATTGCGCCCTTTGGGGCTCAAGAAGTAAAATAGAGAGATCAATTTATATGGGAGCTGTATCGGGCTATAGACCGATTCAGATCATAATACACACGTATGTTGATGGTCATGAGAGGATCCGTAGCATAATTTCAGGCAAATCGGATAATAATTGCGACCTCTAGAGGCTCAAGAAGTCAAAATCCCAGATCGGTTTATATGGCAGCTATATCAGGTTATGGACCGATTTGAACCATACTTGTCACAGTTGTTAGATATCATAACCAAACACGTCGTGCAAAATTTCATTCCAATCGGATGAGAATTGCGCACTCTAGAGGCTCAAGAAGTCAAGACCCAAGATCGGTTAATATGGCAGCTATATCAAGTTATGGACTGATTTAAAATATACTTGGCACAGTTGTTGGATATAATAAAAAACACGTCGTGCAAAATTTCATTCCAATCGGATAAGAATTGCGCACTCTAGAGGCTCAAGAAGTCAAGACCCAAGATCGGTTTATATGGCAGCTATATCAAGTTATGGACTAATTTGAAATATACTTGGCACAGTTGTTGGATATCATAACAAAACACATCTTGCAAAATTTCATCCCAATCGGATAAGAATTGCGCACTCTAGAGGCTCAAGAAGTCAAGGCCCAAGATCGGTTTATATGGCAGCTATACCGATTTAAACCATACTTGGCAAAGTTGTTGGATATCATAACAAAACACGTCGTGCAAAATTTCATTCCAATCGGATAAGAATTGCGCACTCTAGAGGCTCAAGAAATCAAGACCCAAGATCGGTTTATATGGCAGCTATATCAAAACATGGACCGATATGGTCCATTTACAATACCAACCGACCTACACTAATAAGAAGTATTTATGCAAAATTTCAAGCGGCTAGCTTTACTCCTTCGGAAGTTAGCGTGCTTTCGACAGACAGACGGACGGACAGACGGACGGACATGGCTAGATCGACATAAAATTTCACGACGATCAATAATATATATACTTTGTGGGGTCTCAGACGAATATTTCGAGTAGTTACAAACAGAATGACGAAATTAGTGTACCCCCCATCTTATGGTGGAGGGTATAAAAATAATTGAATGAAGCTTGTTTCATAAATGCAATGAAGCTCTTCGTTGGTTCCAAATCAGTGACAACATTTTATTGACATTATTTTATTTAGGCAATTTAGATAAACCTCCACCGGAGAGAGACTGCTATACACGTTCTGATGGAGAAAAAAAGCAAGGGCAAGATTCATATTGCCTTAATTCAGCCATTACGCCATTACGACTCGGATTAAAGTTTGTAGACTGAACTATTACACCGCTACCTTTGGTAATAGGATTAGGGCGGTGGTATTAGATGTGACGATATGTTCGGAAAATCTAATCGATGAGGTTCAGGATTGGAGGGTCTCCATGGAACACTCTTTTTCTGACCATCGCTACATTAGGTTTAGAATAGCACGGCCAGCGCCGAATCCGATAAGCTTCCGGAATAAGTTGAAAACCAACTGTACAAAATTCGGAAGGCTACTCAGAAGAAGACTTGGGCAAGATAATTTAGATTGTCCAAGCATAGAAGAGATTGACGAAAATGTCAACAGGATTACGACTGACGAAGATAGTTGTCCTCTTCGGAAAGGAAATCAGACCAAGAAAAACCCTGGATGACCGAGGAAATTCGCAATATTGGGAAAGAGGTCCGCAGACTTTTTAACAGAGCACGTCGTAAAAAGGCGGAAGTTTATTGTGATGTGTATCACACACGGTTCAAGGAATACAATAAGATTACCAGAGCGGCAAAATGTGCCTCCTGGAAGCTTCGATAGCGTCAATGACGACGCCAAGATAAAAAAGTTTCTCTCAAAAACCCATGTCCAAACTGAAACTTTAGTAGACGACATGGGAGTGAGAACAGAGCAACCGTGGTGTTTATACCCAAGCCCGGCAAGGCAAGTTATGCGACACCAAAGGCCTAAAGACCCATAAGCCTTACGTCCTTTCTACTCAAAACCATGGAACGTATTGTGGACACCATGATAAAGAGTAGGACATCCAGCGAACTGCTCAAATACAAACAGCATGGCTATGTCAAGGGAAGGTCGGTGGAGACTGCCCTGCACGAAGTTGTGCATAAAATATGTGTATGTCCATAGTGTATGTCCATAGTGGCATGAGGCTGATTAATGTTTGCACCCTCTTTTCAACCTAACCTAGTAAACGAACGAAAACAAGCACCGCGAGCAGAACAAAGAAAATAAATTATTAGAAAACAAGTAAAAGCGTGCTAAGTTCGGCCGGGCCGAATCTTATATACCCTCCACCATGGATCGCATTTGTCGAGTTCTTTTCCCGGCATCTCTTCTTAGGCAAAAAAGTATATAAGAAAAGAGTTGCTCTGCTATTAAAACGATATCAAGATATGGTCCGGTTCGGACCACAATTAAATTATATGTTGGAGACCTGTGTAAAATTTCAGCCAATTCGTATAAGAATTGCGCCCATTGGGGCTCACGAGGTAAAATAGAGAGAACGATTTATATGGGATCTGTATCGGGCTATAGAATGATTCAGACCATAATAAACACGTTTGTTGATGGTCATGAGAGGATCCGTCGTACAAAATTTCAGGCATATCGGATAATAATTGCGACCTCTAGGGGTCAAGAAGTCAAGATCCCAGATCGGTTTATATGGCAGCTATATCAGGTTATGAACCGATTTGAACCTTATTTGACACAGTTGTTGAAAGTAAAAATAAAAAACGTCATGCAAAATTTCAGCCAAATCGGATAGGAATTGGGCCCTCTAGAAGCTCAAGAAGTCAAATCCCCAGATCTGTTTATATGACAGCTATATCAGGTTATGGACCGATTTCAACCATACTTGGCACAGTTGTTGGATATCGTAAAAAAACACGTCGTGCAAAATTTCATTCCAATCGGATAAGAATTGCGCACTCTAGAGGCTCAAGAAGTCAAGACCCAAGATCGGTTTATATGGCAGCTATATCAGGTTATGAACCGATTTGAACCATACTTGACACAATTGTTGGATATCATAGCAAAACACGTAGTGCAACATTTTATCCCAATCGGATAAGAATTGCGCACTCCAGACCCTCAAGAAGTCAAGACTCAAGATCGGCTTATATGGCAGCTATATCAAAACATGGACCCATATGGCCCATTTACAATACCAATCGTCCTACACTAATAAGAAGTATTTGTGCAAAATTTCAAGCGGCTAGCTTAACTCCTTCGGAAGTTAGCATGCTTTCGACAGACAGACGGACGGACGGACATATGGACGGACACGGCTAGATCGACATAAAATGTCACGACGATCAAGAATATATTTACTTTATGGGGTCTCAGACGAATATTTCGAGTAGTTACAAACAGAATGACGAAATTAGTATACCCCCCATCTTATGGTGGAGCTCTTCGTTGGTTCCAAATCAGTGACAACATTTTATTGCATCACGGTAAGATTTCATTCCGGTTACGAAGGGTTTCCTTTCAGTCTACATGAAGCAAGTAAAAAGGCATTAAGTTTGGCCGTGCTGAACTTTGGATACCCACCATATCGTGTATATATATATAAACCACCTTTCATCATAATCCGGTGAAAGATGCATAATTTAAGCACCCATAGCTATATCGAAATATGGTCCGATTTCTATACAATTCTGCACGGACATTGAATGGTTTAATAAGTACAAGTCATTGATTAACTTTGTAGAACAAAATATTGATCTTTTTGACAGCTATATCCAAATATAGACCGATCTGAACCATGTAGGACACGGATGACGGGAAGCCTCAGATTGATTTCAAATTTCAGCGAAATCGAATAATATATGTGTTTTTTTATGGCCTATGGCCCTAAATCGGCAGATTGGTCTGTATGGGGGCTATATTAAGACATAGTCCGATATAGTCCATCTTTAACCTAAACCTATGGACAAAAAAAGAATCTTTGCAAAGTTTCAGCTCAATATATCTAATTTTAAAGACTGTAGCGTGATTTCGACAGACAGACGGACTGTATATAGACGGCTATGGTCAATATCGGACTGTATATTGATAAAGCCCGCATGTAAACCGTCCCTAAATTTAAATTGTGAGGTCCTTAAAAGCTTAATTCTGTGCCCGCTTTCGCTGAGATTCGTCACATTTAACTGTGTTTGGTCCATAGACGTCCATATCGAGTATGGCTTAGATCTCACCATTTTTAAGGATAGAACCCATATAGACCATCACTAGATATTAGTTCTTTACTAGTAAATGACATAAAAGTGCGGTGAGCTACAAAGATATACATCCTATCTATACATCCTCTCGGAATATGTTGCAGATGGGATTTGATTATAGCTGCCATATACAATATATCAGTCTCTTGATTCTCAACCAACTTTTTAAAACCGACACCACCACTGTGGTACAGAGTATTATAGCTTCGCGCATTTATTTTTAACACCCAGAAGAAAGAGAGAAAGACCCATTGATAAGTACACCGATCGACTCAGAATCACTTTCTGATTTAGATATGTCCTTCGATCTATCTGTCGGTCCATGTTAATTTGTGTACAATCTAAAGGTCGCAATTTTCATCCGATCATCTTCAAATTTAGCACATACACTTTTTTAGCCTAGAGACGAAGCCTATTGAAATTGAAAAAATCCAGTTCAGATTTGGATATAGCTCCCATATATATTTTCGTCCGATTTTGAAAAATATTGCAATAAAGTACTCAATGGTTTACAGATTCTCTCGAAATTTGCCAGGAAGGATTTTCTCATCACTCTTAATATTACTTGTAAATTTCATAGAAATCGGTTCAAATTAAGATATACATTCTGATCAAATGACACACTCAAATTATTCTTCGAACTTCAATAAAATCGATCGAAAAAGAAATTTCTACTTGACATCCTTTCATCGTAGGCATTCTCGATTTTGCAAATTTTTGGAGAAATAAAAAAAAATGTAGAACTGAAAATCTCAAATTCATTCATAGTAAGAGATATCTCTTTTCTTGCAGTTGTAAATTCTTTCTTAATTTGTCAACTAGCTGAACCGGGCCCACTCCGCTGCGCCTTCTTTTTCTTTGAATATTTATTCTCGACAATTAAAGAGCTTTTAGTGAAATACCATGCTACGAAAATAGTAAATGTATATCGCTTGACTAACAGTATAAGTATATAAATGCCTTTATCTGAATCCTATGTGATCTTTATTGGTCTACGAATTCGCTCGGAGGATTTAAGGTAATTAACGTTTGGGTGTTTGATATACAATATTCTTAAAAGTCTTTATTTCAGCCCGATATTGTCATTATGTCCGATTTGAGGGTGTTTTCTGGGGTAAAGTGATCCCCTAGACATTTGGCCCTGAAAAAAAAAAAATATCAGCATAGTGCTCAAATACCATTTATTTAAACCCCATATTGCCATTGGTTTAAGGGAAGTTTATGGGATAAGGCGTGCTCAAACAATTGGCCCCAAAATTTTTACCCTTTAGGGGGTGTTTTGGAAAAATAAATAATTGCTGTTTGTGGGGTGTTTTGGGGAAAGGGTTGACGCCCAGAAAATTGGTCCCGAAAGTGGGTATCAATCTTGTACACATCATTTCATTTCATTTCATTTCATTTATTTAACACCAAGCACAACAAGATTATATCTTATATTTTACTGTGCTGGTTCACAACAGTGCAGTTTCATCAATTAATTCCATTATAAACTATAACTTATAAAAAAATAAATAAATAATTTAATTATAACTTATACTACTAGACTACATACAATTTCTACTTATAATAATCATGTAGCTCCGTTTTGAATTCAATAGCATTGCTTATGAGTTGTATATATGATGGGAGGGTGTTCCAGAGACGAATACTGTTTACAATAAATTGCCTTTCAGTGATTTGAGATTCAAATCTAGGTTGAATCAGTTTGCGCCCTCGATTTGATCTAGCAAATTGTAGGTGTTTGTAAAGATATTCAGGTTCTTTGTTATAAATAACCTTATGTAGTAATTGCAAGCATTTAACATTTAGTAAATTTTCAACTGAAAGATCAAAAATCTGATAAGCAAATTGTGATATGTGGTCATACCGTGGTCTGTTGTATACATATCGTGCAATATCATTGTAGGCAACTTTGATTTTCCTATTGTCATCAGCACTGCAACTTGCAAATAATTCACAATTATATAGAAGAGTTGGGATTAAGTAAGATTTAGCAAGTAGCATACGAATTTCGAAAGGAGTTGACAGACGAGCTGCCCACATATTCCGCAGCATACCACGAACTTTTCCCACAGCTGCATTTATATGATTCGTCCAAGTTAAGGTAGAGTTGAATGTTAAACCCAAGTTTGTTGCTGCTTGAACACGGTTTACAATCGTGTTCTCAATCTTTACTTCAACTTGGTCAGGGATTGTTACACTTCTTTTGTGTATGATGATCAGCTTAGATTTGGTAGGATTTAAACGTAAGGCATTATTAACAGCCCAACAATATATTAAATTCAAATCATTATTTACATTAGAAATACATGTTTGAAAGTCATTCAGTTTCGTGCAGGTATACAGTTGAACGTCATCAGCATACATTTGTATCTTACATGTTAAAGGTACATCGGGCAGATCATTAATGTACATGGTGAATAACAATGGGCCCAGGATTGAGCCTTGGGGCACACCATTTGGAACATGAAGCGTATTTGACCAGATATCATTACAATATACGGACTGAGATCTTTGAGACAGGTACGATGATATCAGTTGACAGGCAGTTCGGGAAAAATTAAATAGTTTTGAGAGCTTGACTACAAGAATTTGATGGTTTACAGTATCAAATGCTTTACTGTGATCCAATAGAAGGAGAAAAGATACCATCTTGTTGTCCATATTTTGTCTAATATTTTCAACAACGTCTATTAAGACAGATGTGCAACTTCTCTTTTTTCTAAAACCAGATTGCCATTCTGATAATAGATTTTGAGTGCACAGGAATTGTTCGATTTGATTCGCCATTATGCATTCTAGCGCTTTGGATAAGAACGGTAAGATTGCAATGGGGCGGTATTCATTATTCGATTTTCTAGTCGGTATGATTTTAGCGAGCTTCCATTCATGCGGAAAGGTGGACTTGGTCAGAACAGTATTGAAAATATATGTTACATATGGCAGCAATTTTGGCATGATAATTTTGATAAATCTTGGATTTATTCCGTCAGTTCCAGTTGCATCAGATTTTATTGAGAGTATGCTGTTCAAAACGTCAGTTTGGTCTACACAGCAAAAGGAAAATGGATTTTCCACTTGTACAGTGTTCATATTTTCATATATATTTTCATGGGGACATATAGAGCAAACAGATACAAAATGCTCATTCAGTTCATTGATGTTTAGATTGGGCGGAAAGTTGGTGTTTGTTTTCGCTCCTATGCCAATTTTACGAATTTCCTTCCATTTAGATCTGCTGTTAACAGCATTCAGAAATTTTTTCCGAAAGAATAGCGTTTTGGCCTCGTTTATGCTTTTCCCAACATTTCGCCTGGCACACTTAAAGCGCTCATGCAGTTGTGTTGTTCTGTATCGTTTCCATCGTTTGTATGCAATATTTCTTTCATCGATTAGTGCACGTAGCTGTTCATTAAACCATGGGGGTTGCTGATTTTTTATGGTAATGGTTTTTTCAGGAACACATTGACTATATATTAAGCTAATATAATGCTGCAAAAATGCTGTTTGGTCATCCACAGAATTTAACTGATATATAGAATCCCATTCGACATTATCAGTAAGGCTATTAAGAAGATTATAGTTCAGTTTTTTAAAATCACGGAATGTAATTGCCTCGTCTTGTTGATTTATGTGATAGTCATACACAAGAAATATCAAGTCATGTTTAGAAAAAGCCGGTGCAGCAATTTGGTCATATAAAAGAACCTTTGACTCACAGTTCACAAAGAAAATGTCCAAAAGAGTAGACGAATGATTAGTAAAATGGGTTGGAACAGAGCGGTTAGTAGGTACCAGATCAAGAAGTTCCATAGCATCAGAAAATTGCGTTTCAATTAAAATATTGCTGTTAAAATCTCCCGCAATAACAATATCATTATATCGTAATGATATTCTTTCAAGGCACGATATCAGCATGTCAAACGGTGTGCTGCTGTTGGGCCTATATACACATCCAATAAGCATTGACGAGTTAGAAATGCCAGTTATTTCAACAAAGAGGTATTCAATACAGTTGCCTTGCTCAGACTTCAGTTTTATAGTACCGTGGATACAGTTTTTTAAATATATTGCAACTCCACCAGCATGGGAGTGCCTATCAGCTCTCAAAACTTTATATCCCGGTAAAGAGTACAAATTGTCAGATATTTCAGGATGGAACCAGGTTTCGGATATACATATTATATCTATATCAGAGTTAACAAATATATCACGAAGTTCATCTAATTTATTATTTAGACTTTGGGCATTGATGTGGACAATCGTTAATCCTGATTTCTGGTTTTTAAGAATTCTAATCATACAGTTTAGATTATCTCTGGAACCATAAGCAGTATTACTTGGCATCACAAGTCAATTGGATAAGCAATGCTGGTAATGTATATATTTGTTCTTCGTAGTTATGAGCTCTATTAAAGTTAGCATTAATAAATATAGTTGTACAACACATATAAAATTTTTGAGTATAATAAAAAATTCTTAATAACAAGAAGAAACATAAAATTAACAAAACTAATTGGGACTTATTATAAGATATTGCAAGATTCATTTCAGTTATCGTTGATGGTGCGATCTGGTGTTTCTCGAAAAAGTTGTGTTAACTGCTCGTTATTCTCTATTAGAGTAGGAGGATCTGTTCCAGTACGTTTAACATAAACAAATCCACGAAGTGAAAAAACGGACTCCAAGTGCTTCTGTCGTTTCAATTTCAATGCATTTTGAAAAATCTTGTAGTTGTGACTCGTAAGATTTTCATTTACATAAAATGGTTTATTTGAATCAAAACCGGCATGAGTTAAAATCAGTTTCGAATTATTCGATTTTCTAAAACGTGCAATGTTTTTCAGGACAAAATTTTTGTCAGACGGAGTAGTTAGATTCACAATAATCACAGGATCTGCCGCACTATTTTGGTTACGAATATTATTCATACGATACATCGCCTTTATCGTAGGAATAGAAATATTTATTGTATCACATATATTTGCAAAAATTTGATAAAGGTTTTCACCGTTATCATACGGTATACCATTTATCCGCAGGTCGCACGCTACCTGTTGATTCTCAAATTTTTGCTGATTAGCCTTCATTGCATACATCTCATTACGCAGATCAGTAATTTCACTTTGCTTATGTTCAATTTTATCCGCCAGTGTCTCAAGCTTTTGAACCCTGTCATCCAGTTTGACATATTTTTCATTCAGTTTGCCAATCTCTTCTTTTATGTCAACCATACTCTTATCAATGACACTTAAGAGACGAGATTCACTCTCTTTTAACAAAGATTTAAGAAGCTCTGTTTGTTTCTCAAATCTCTTGTCAATCAGATGAATTATGCGCTGAGGGGAATCGTATTGGGAGAGTCGCGGAGTTTTGTTGAGGTTACCCTCACTTATGCTTACTCCCTCTCTCATTCTTTTTGGCGCCATCAACAACATCTCTTGAGGAGATGCGTTGTTGTTGTTTTCAGTTGTAATGGTTATGAGTGGCATTTCAGACATGATCAATATTTCTATTACCTTGTTGTTGTTGTATGGTATTTAGCTTTTATCTGTTTTACTTTGCTTGGTTAAAATTTCTTTCGTTTTTGTTTTTTGTTTTGTTCACAAACCAGATGAATATTCCAACAATATCTAGTATACACTGCACAACAGTAATTTTTATTAATAAATAAACACAAACAAGTGGAATTTATATAATAAAACAATCAGTTTAATTAATATTTATTTGGAGCTATTTTGAACACGACCGTACTCTAAGAGAGCCAAATTAACGTTCTCCCCAGTACATTTCATTTGAGCCTCACTTTGGCGTGGTCGGTAAATATGCTCGATTTAGGGGTCTTTTGGGGAAAGGGGTGGTCCCTCAAACACTAAGCCCTGAAAATACATCACCATTGTTCTATTCTCTCAAATATCATTTATTTGAACCCCATATTGGCATTGGTCTCAAAATTGGATATGAAATTCGTTTACTAATCTCAATTACCTTCCATTTTTCCTCTTGGTGCAAAAGTCAGCAAATATGTCTGGTTTGGGTATGGGCCTTAAAAACTATCAATATCGAGATTCACTCCCTTTAAGACCCAAATTGTCATGGTGAGCAAATCGTCCCTTTTTGGGGGTTTTTATCGGGTAGGACGTCCCCTAGGCAGTTGGTTCCGAATTTTGATATCAGATTCGTGGTCTACTCCCAAATAACTTTCAATTGAGCCCCATATTTCTATAGTCGTATACATGACCGGTTTGGGTGGTGTTTTGGGGGATGGGGCGGCCGATCAGTGACTTCGCCCTGAAAATATATACCAGATTCGTGTTATACTCTAAAATACCTCTTATGACAGCCCCATATTGGAATGGTCAGGAAATACGTCCTATATGGGTGGTGTTGTGTTAATGTCCTGTTAGGACATTATAATTGATCAACTGTTTTGAGGTGAGGTGGCCCGCTAGATATGTGAGCAGAAATAAGATATCATATTCGCAGTCTACAACCGTATACTTTGAATTTAACCCCATATTGTCATAATTGATGTATACAGCATTTGGTGGGGGCGTCTATAGGAGAATTGTGCGCCTTACTACATCTTCCACTTGAGCACAAATTTGAATGACTCAATTCACTTAAAAATATCTTTCACTTGATCACCCATTGTTTTAATGGGTCAAACTATTGGAAGCGACTTTAGGAGGTAAAGCATTACCTAGATTCAATGTCTTATGTTTAATGCACACAAAGTTTAATGTCATATTCGTAATCTGCTACCATATACCTTTAACTTGAGGCTCATCTAGCTATGTTCGAATTATATTCCCATTTGAAGGTGGGGCGACCCCCAATTACTTGAACCTCATTTTTATACCCACCACCGAAGGATGGGGGTATATTCATATTGTCATTCCGTTTGCAACACATCGAAATATCCGAAGATGAGCTATATCAGACTATATCTTGATATAGCCCCCATATAGACCGATCCGCCGATTTAGGGTCTTTGGCCCATAAAAGCCACATTTATTATCCGATTTTGCTGAGATTTGGGACGATGAGTTGTGTTAGGTCCTTCGACACCCTTTGTCAATTAGCCCCAGATCGGTCCAGATTTGGACAAAGCTGCCATATAGACCGATCCTCCGATTTAGGGTCTTAGGCCCTTAAAAGCCACATTTATTATCCGATTTTACTGAAATTTAAGATAGTGAGTTGTGTTAGGCCCCTCGACATCCTTCGTCAATTTGGTGCAGATCGGTCCAGATTTGAATATAGCTGCCATATAGATCGATCCTCCGATTTAGGGTCGTAGGCCCATAAAAACCACATTTATCATCCGATGATGTTGAAATTTGGGACAGTGAGTTATGTTAGTCTTCTCGACATCCTTCGTCAATTTGGCCCAGATCTGTCCAAATTTGGATATAGCTGCCATATAGACCGATCTCTCGATTTAAAGGTTTCTACCCATAAAAGGCGCATTTATTATCCGATTTTGCTGAAATTTGGGACAGTGAGTTATATTTGGCTTTTCGACATCCATGTTGTATATAGTTCAGATCAGTTTATTTTTAGATATAGCTACTAAAAAGACCAATATTTTGTTATACATAATTGATCATTGACTTGTACTTATTAGTTTTTGGTCCAAATCGGATCATATTTCGATATAACTGCTATGGGACTAAAGGTATGCAAATTTCACTGGATTTTGATGAAAAGTGCTTTGCATAGATACCCGAGGTGATGGGTATCCAAAGTTCGGCCCAGCCGAACTTAATGCCTTTTTACTTGTTTATGTCATATTCGTAATCTAATCCCGACTACCTTTCATTTGAATTTCATATTGATATTTATGTTCAATATGTTTGTTTGGGGGAGTTTTTGGGGTTGGACGACCCCAAAAATATTTCATCCCAATTTTTAATACCATATTCGTATTCTACTCCCCAATACTTTTCATTTGAATCCCATATTGTCCCTATTGGTTCACTTTTGATTTTAAGTGGTGTTTTTTGGGTAACGGGGGAGGGTCCGCCCTCTTCCAATATCAACAAATCTAAAAAGCCTTTTCCTCCTTCCTGACCATTTTCGTAATCTACTCCCGAATACCTTTCATTCGAGTCCCATATTTTCATTATCTTCCAGAAACCTATTTTAGTCGGGTGGCCCCCCAGTTACTTGGATCCAATTTTAATATGAAATTCGTAGTCTACTCCTGAATACCTTTCATTTGAATCCCATATTTTCCCGATCGGTTAACTTTTATTTTGGGGTCGTACTTTTTGGGTAAGGGGGAGGGTCCAACCCTACCGATATCAATAAATTATATAGCCTATTGCTCCTTCCGAACCACTCCCTACAATCTGTGTGACTTTTAAAGAAATCTGTGAAGCCGTTTTTGAGTCTATAGGGAATAAACCAATTTACAAACCCCATAAAAATATTATTTGGATCGACATTCTGATTCTATCTAGCAAAGTCCATCCGTCCGCCCAGCTGTCGACATCACGATAGCGGTCGAACGCTAAGAGCTAGCCACTTGAAACTTTTCACATATATTTAGTATTGTAGGTCGTTGAGGATTACAAACGGGCCATATCGCTTCAGATTTGGATAGAGCTCCCATATAAACCGATCCCCCGGTTTGAATTCTTGAGCCCTTAGAAGCCTTAATTTTCATCCGATTTGACTAAAATTTGAAAAAAAAACATTTGTGTTATCACTTTCAATGTCCGTGCCAAGTATGATTCCAATTGGTCTATAAGCAGATATAGCGCCAATATAAACTGATTGAGCCCTTAGAAGCCTCAATTTTCATTCGATTTCATTCTATAAACAGCTATAGCCCCCTATATAAGCCGATCCCCGGATTTGATTTCTTCAGCCCTAAGAAGCCACAATTTTCATCTGATTCGGCTGAAATTTAAAACAAAGAATTGAGTTATGACTTCCAACACCCGTGCCAAGTATGATCCGAATCGGTCTATAAACAGATATAGCCCCCTTATGAACCAATCTCCTGGTTGGACTTCTTCAGCCCTTACAAGCCTTAATTTTCATCTGATTTGGCTGAAATTTGGGACAAAGACTTGGATTATGACTATTAACATTCATGTTACGCATGATGCGAATCGGTCTATAAAGAGATATAGCCCCCATTTAATCCGATCCCCGGATTTGACTTCTTCAGCCTTTAAAAGCCTAAATTTTCATCTGATTTAGCCAAAAACTATAGCTTACGACTTACAACCTCAGGGCCAAGTTTTATCTGAATCGGTCAATATGGTGATTAACCAATGTCCCGATATGACTTCTTGAAGCCAAAATAAAAAGGGTACATTTTTAGCAAAATTCATGATGGTGTGTACCCAAGATTCGGCCAGGCCGAAATAAGCTAGAGGTGCTTATTAAATTTTATTTCATTTATAAGTCATAATAAATTTTTTTCATATTCTTTTCCCTTTCAAAGAAAAAACAAGTAAAAGCGTGCTAAGTTCGGCCGGGCCGAATCTTATATACCCTCCACCATGGATCGCATTTGTCGAGTTCTTTTCCCGGCATCTCTTCTTAGGCAAAAACAAGTAAAAGCGTGCTAAGTTCGGCCGGGCCGAATCTTATATACCCTCCACCATGGATCGCATTTGTCGAGTTGTTTTCCCGGCATCTCTTCTTAGGCTAAAAAGGATATAAGAAAAGAGTTGCTCTGCTATTAAAACGATATCAAGATATGGTCCGGTTCGGACCACAATTAAATTATATGTTGGAGACCTGTGTAAAATTTCAGCCAATTCGTATAAGAATTGCGCACATTGGGGCTCACGAAGTAAAATAGAGAGAACGATTTATATGGGATCTGTATCGGGCTATAGACCGATTCAGAACATAATAAACACGTTTGTTGATGGTCATGAGAGGATCCGTCGTACAAAATTTCAGGCATATCGGATAATAATTGCGACCTCTAGGGGTCAAGAAGTCAAGATCCCAGATCGGTTTATATGGCAGCTATATCAGGTTATGAACCGATTTGAACCTTATTTGACACAGTTGTTGAAAGTAAAAATAAAATACGTCATGCAAAATTTCAGCCAAATCGGATAGGAATTGCGCCCTCTAGAAGCTCAAGAAGTCAAGTCTGTTTATATGACAGCTATATCAGGTTATGGACCGATTTCAACCATACTTGGCATAGTTGTTGGATATCATGACGAAATACTTCGTGCAAAAACTCATTAAAATCGGATAAGAATTGTGCCCTCTAGAGGCTCAAGAAGTCAAGACCCAAGATCGGTTTATATGGCAGCTATATCAGGTTATGAACCGATTTAAACCATACATGGCACAGTTGTTGGATATCATAACAAAACACGTCGTGCAAAATTTCATTTTGATCGGATAAGAATTGCGCACGCTAGAGGCTCAAGAATTCAAGACCCAAGATCGGTTTATATGGCAGCTATATCAGGTGAACCATACTTGGCACAGTTGTTGGATATCATAACAAAACGCGTCGTTCAAAATTTCATTTTGATCGGATAAGAATCGCGCCCTCTAGAGGCTCAAGAAGTCAAGACTTAAGATCGGTTTATATGGCAGCTATATCAGGTTATGGACCGATTTAAACCATACTTGGCACAGTTGTTGGATATCATAACAAAACACGTCGTGCAAAATTTCATTTTGATCGGATAAGAATTGCGCACGCTAGAGGCTCAAGAATTCAAGACCCAAGATCGGTTTATATGGCAGCTATATCAGGTGAACCATACTTGGCACAGTTGTTGGATATCATAACAAAACACGTCGTGCAAAATTTCATTCTGGTCGGATAAGAATTGCGCACTCTAGAGGTTCAAGAAGTCAAGACCCTAGATCGGTTTATATGGCAGCTATATCAAAACATGGACCGATATGGCCCATTTACAATACCAACCGACCTACACTAATAAGAAGTATTTGTGCAAAATTTCAAGGGGCTAGCTTTACTCCTTCGGAAGTTAGCGTGCTTTCGACAGACAGACGGACGGACGGACGGACGGACGGACGGACGGACAGACGGACGGACGGACGGACAGACGGACGGACATGGCTAGATCGACATAAAATGTCGCGACGATCAAGAATATATATACTTTATGGGGTCTCAGACGAATATTTCGAGTAGTTACAAACAGAATGACGAAATTAGTATACCCCCCATCTTATGGTGGAGGGTATAAAAAGGGTATAAGAAAAGATTTGCTCTGCTATTAGAGCGATATTAGGATATGGTCCGGTTTGGACCACAATTATTTAAATTTATGTTGGAGACCTGTGTATAATGTCAGCCAATTCGAATAAGAATTGCGCTCTTTGTGGGCTCAAGAAGTAAAATAGAGAGATCGATTTATATGTAAGCTGTATCGGGCTATAGACCGATTCAGACCATAATAAACACGTATGTTGATGGTCATGAGAGGATCCGTCGTACAAAATTTCAGGCAAATCGGATAAGAATTGCGCTCTCTAGAGGCCCAAGAAGTAAAGACCCAAGATCGGTTTATATGGCAGCTACATCAGGTTATGAACCGACTTGTACTTTATTTGACATAGTTGTTGAAAGTAACAACGAAAAACGTTTTGCGAAATTTCAGCCAAATCGGATAGGAATTGTTCCCTTTAAAAGCTCAAGAAGTCAAGTCCCCAGATCGGTTTATATGACAGCTATATCAGGTTATGAACCATATTTAGCACAGTTGTTGGATATCATAACAAAATATTACGTGCAGAATTTCATTCTAATCGGATAAGAATTGCTCACTATAGAGGCTCAAGAAGTCAAGATCCAAGATCGGTTTATATGACAACTATATCAGGTTATGGACCGATTTCAACCATACTTGGCACAGTTGTTGGATATCATAACAAAATACTACGTGCAGAATTTCATTCTAATCGGATAAGAATTGCGCACTATAGAGGCTCAAGAAGTCAAGACCCAAGATCGGTTTATATGGCAGCTAAATCAAAACATGGACCGATATGACCCATTTACAATACTAACCGACCTACACTAATAAGAAGTATTTGTGCAAAATTTGAAGCGGCTAGCTTTACTTCTTCGGAAGTTAGCGTGCTTTCGACAGACAGACGGACGGACGGACACGGACGGACATAGCTAGATCGACATAAAATTTCACGACGATCAAGAATATATATACTTTATGGGGTCTCAGACGAACATTTCGAGTAGTTACAATCAGAATGACGAAATTAGTATATACAAGTAAAAGCGTGCTAAGTGCGGCCTTGCCCTCTAGAGGCTCAAGAAGTCAAGACCCAAGATCGGTTTATATGGCAGCTATATCAGGTTATGGACCGATGTAAAACATACTTGGCACAGTTATTGAATATCATAACAAAACACGTCGTGCAAAATTTCATTTCAATCGGATAAGAATTGGGCACTCTAGAGGCTCAAGAAGTCAAGACCCAAGATCAGTTTATATGGCAGCTATATCAGGTTATGCACCGATTTGAACCATACATGGCACAGTTGTTGGATATAATAACAAAACACGTCGTGCAAAATTTCATTCTGATCGGATAAGCATTGCGCACGCTAGAGGCTCAAGAAGTCAAGACCCAAGATCGGTTTATATGGCAGTTATATCAGGTTATGGACCGATTTGAACTATACTTGGCGCAGTTGTTGGATATCATAACAAAACACATCGTGCAAAATTTCATTCCAATCGGATAAGAATTGCGCACTCTAGAGGCTCAAGAAGTCAAGACCCAAGATCGGTTTATATGGCAGCTATATCAAAACATGGACCGATATGGCCCATTTACAATACCAACTGACCTACACTAATAAGAAGTATTTGTGCAAAATTTCAAGCGGCTAGCTTTACTCCTTCGGAAGTTAGCGTGCTTTCGACAGACAGACGGACGGACATGGCTAGATCGACATAAAATGTCACTACGATCAAGAATATATATACTTTATGGGGTCTCAGACGAATATTTCGAGTAGTTACAAACAGAATGACGAAATTAGTATACCCCCCATCTTATGGTGGAGGGTATAAAAATTGCAAAAAAGTATAAAAAAAGTTTGTCATTCGACTTGCCCAAAATGCCCTCAAATACATGTTTCAATGCCATACCGATAAACTGTAAAGTCATATAAAAAAAATGAGACTCATAAAATTAAACCAGCTGCCTGATTGAGTATAATAAAAATCACACTTTTTTTATACCCTCCACCATAAGATGGGGGGTATACTAATTTCGTCATTCTGTTTGTAACTACTCGAAATATTCGTCTAAGACCCCATTAAGTATATATATTCTTGATCGTCGCGACATTTTATGTCGATCTAGCCATGTCCGTCCGTCTGTCTGTCCAAAGCACGCTAACTTCCGAAGGAGCAACGCTAGCCGCTTGAAATTTTGCGCAAATTCTAATTATTAGTGTAGGTCAGTTGGTATTGTAAATGGGCTATATCGGTCCACGTCTTGATATAGCTGCCATATAAACCGATCTTGGGTCTTGACTTCTTGAGCCTCTAGAGTGCGCAATTCTTATCCGATTGGGATGAAATTTAGCACGACGTGTTTCGATATTACATCCAACAACTGTGTCAAGTATGGTTCAAATCGGTCCATAACCTGATATAGCTGCCATATAAACCGATCTTGGGTCTTGACTTCTTGAGCCTCTAGAGGTCGCAATTTTTATTCGATTTGCCTGAAATGCACGACGGATCCTCTCATGACCATCAACAAACGTGTTTATTATGGTCTGAATCGGTCTATAGCCCGATACAGCTTACATATAAATCGATCTCTCTATTTTTCTTCTTGAGCCCCCAAAGGGCGCAATTCTTATTTTCTTCTTGAGCCCCCAAGGGCGGAATTCTTATTCGAATTAACTTACATTTTACACAGGTCTCCAACATATAATTTAATTGTGGTCCAAGCCGGACCATATCTTGATATCGCTCTAATAGCAGAGGAAATCTTTTCTTATATCCTTTTTTGCCTAAGAAGAGATGCCGGGAAAAGAACTCGACAAATGCGATCCATAGTGGAGGGTATATAAGATTCGGCCCGGCCGAACTTTGCATGCTTTTACTTGTTTAACATTTTTAAGTTTTTTGTAAACACTTTCGATAATTTTGTCAACATTTAAGGCATTCAACTCGTCAATTTTCACTATAAAGGGCTTAAGGAAATCATTATTCGCAAAATTGTTAGATAACAAAAGCTTTTCTATTTTTTTAAGTGAGCAATCACATGTATTGAAAATTCAGATTTAAAAGGCATTAAGTTTGGCAGGGCCGAAATTTTTACACCCACTACCTCTAATTTATATATTAACCACATTTCGTCAAAATACCAAAATGATTTTGCCTTAAAAAAAATTAAATTTATTCTCAACACAAACTTATTGTAAAATTTTTTAAATGACAAAATTTCATATTTAAAATTACGGCTGAACCGATTACCTTGAAATTTTCACAGATTGTATAGGTTGGTCTGAAAGGAAACATCTCTTTATATATAAAAATCAATTTGTGTTTGTTTGTAGGTTTGTTTGTGTGTTCCTTATAGACTCAGAAACGGCTGAACCGATTTTCTTGAAATTTTCACAGATGGTGTATAATGACCCCGTGATATCTGAAGAGGGGCAGACCCTCCCCCTAACCCTAATTATCAGAAACGCCAGATCTCGGAGATGGGTGGTGCGATTTAAGCGAAATTTGTGCTCTCATATAGTACCCCAAAAAATAAAAATTTTACATCCAAATTTCGGATGGGGTACCTAGGGGGGCCGCCCCACCCTAAAACCTAACAAACATATTTACTGACCATGGGAATATGGGGCTTAAATAAAACGTATTTGGGTGTAGAATTCGAATCTGATATCCAAATATGGGACTAAGTGTTTGGGGGGCCGCCTCTCCCCAAAAACATCCCCCAAAGGGGACAAATTTTCGACCATAGCAATATGGAGCTCAAATGAAAGGTCTTTGGGAGTAAAACACGAATCTGATATCAATATTCGGGAAAAGTGTATATGGGGCCACCCCCACAGCACCACCCAAAAAGGAAGTATTTGCTGACTATTGCAATATGAGCGGCCGCCCATTCCCCAAAACGCTCCCCTAAGAAAGTCATGTCTGCTGACTATGGAAATTTAGGTGTAGACCACTATCTGATATCAACATTAGGGATCAACTTACTAGGGGACGTCCCGCCACCATAACAACCCCCAAATAGATCGAATTTGCTCACGAAGACAATTTGGGTCTTAAAGAGAGTGGAACTAAATATTTATAGTTTTTTGGGCAATAAGAAGTTTAAATGAGATTAGAAAACGAATTTGATATCAAATTTTGAGACCAATGGCAAAATGGGATTTAAATAAATGATATATAGGTATATGAGAATATAACACGTTGCTGATATATTTTCCAGGCTTAGAGTTTGGGGGACCAACCCAATCCCCAAAACACCCCTAAATCGGGCATATATACCGACGATGTCAATGTGGAGCTTAAATGGAAAGAATTGGGGGGTAGATCAAGAATTGATACCCACTTTCGGGACCAGACAAACAGCAATTTTTTACTGACCATGGCAATATGGGGCTCAAATAAAGGTATTTGGGAGTCGAACATGAATTTGATATACAAATGTAGGACCACGTATTTAGGGCATAACCCCTTCCCCGAATCACCCCCCAAAGTGTAAATTTTTTCGACCATTCCAATATGTGGCTCAAATGAAAGGTATTTGAGATTAGAATACGAATTTAATAACCTATTTTGGGGACGCCTCATCGTGTAAACTCCCCCAAACCAATTGCAATATGGGGTATGGTAAATAAATGGTATTTGAAAGAAGAGCACGATGCTGATATTTTTCAGGGCCAAGTGTCTGGGGACTCCCTCATTCCCGAAAACACCCATAAATCAGATATCATGAGAATATCGGGCTGAAATAAAGTATTTTAAGAAAGGAGCACACCTAACATCCAAACTTGAATTCGTAGACCAATAAAGATCATATGGGATTCAGATAAAGGCACTTATATTGTTAAACTGTTAGTCAAGCGATATACTATTTTCGAAGCATGGTATTTCACTAAAAGCTCTTAAATTGTCAAAAATAAATATTCCAAGGAAAATTTTGTTCCATATAAAGTAAAAGAAGGCGTAGCGGAGCGGGCCCGGGTCAGCTAGTAGGCTATATATTTTTATACCCTCCACCATAAGATGGGGGGTATACTAATATCGTCATTCTGTTTGTAACTACTCGAAATATTCGTCTGAGACCCCATAAAGTATATATATTCTTGATCGTCGCGACATTTTATGTCGATCTAGCCATGTCCGTCCGTCTGTCCGTCCGTCCGTCCGTCTGTCTGTCGAAAGCACGCTAACTTCCGAAGGAGTAAAGCTAGCCGCTTGAAATTTTGCACAAATACTTCCTATTAGTGTAGGTCGGTTGGTATTGTAAATGGGCCATATCGGTCCATGTTTTGATATAGCTGCCATATAAACCGATCTTGGGTCTTGACTTCTTGAGCCTCTAGAGTGCGCAATTCTTATCCGATTCGAATGAAATTTTGCACGACGTGTTTTGTTATGATATCCAACAACTTTGCCAAGTATGGTTCAAATCGGTTCACAACCTGATATAGCTGTCATATAAACCGATCTGGGGTCTTGACTTCTTGAGCTGCTAGATGGCGCAATTCTTATCCGATTGGAATGAAATTTTGCACGACGTGTTTTGTTATGATATCCAACAACTGTGCCAAGTATAGTTCAAATCGGTTCATAACCTGATATTGCTGCCATATCAACCGATCTTGGGTCTTGACTTCTTGAGCCTCTAGAGTGCGCAATTCTTCTCCGATTGGAATGAAATTTTGCACGACGTGTTTTGTTATTATATTCAACAACTGTGCCAAGTATGGTTCAAATCGGTCCATAACCTTATATAGCTGTCATATAAACCGATCTTGGGTCTTGACTTCTTGAGCCTCTAGAGGGCGCAATTCTTATCCAATTTGAATGAATTTTGGCACGTAGTATTTCGTTATGATACCCAACAACTGTGGCAAATATGGTTCAAATCGGTTCATAACCTGATATAGCTGTCATATAAACCGATCTGGGGTCTTGACTTCTTGAGCCTCTAGAGGGCGCTGTTCCTATCCGATTGGAATGAAATTTTGCACGACGTGTTTCGTTATTATATCCAACAACTGTGCCAAGTATGGGTCAAATCGGTCCATAACCTGATATAGCTGCCATATAAACCGATCTGGGATCTTGACTTCTTGAGCCTCCAGAGGTCGCAATTATTATCCGATTTGCCTGAAATTTTGTACGACGGATTCTCTCATGACCATTAACATATTAGTTTATTATGGTCTGAATCGGTCTATAGCCCGATACAGCTCCCATATAAATCGATCTCTCTATTTTACCTCTTGAGCCCACAAAGATCGCAATTCTTATTCGAATTGGCTGACATTTTACACAGGTCTCCAACATAAATATAATTTAATTGTGGTCCAAACCGGACCATATCTTAATATCGCTCTAATCGCAGAGCAAATCTTTTCTTATATCCTTTTTTTTTTGCCTAAGAAGAGATGCCGGGAAAAGAACTTGACAAATTCGATCCATGGTGGAGGGTATATAAGATTCGGCCCGGCCGAACTTAGCACGCTTTTACTTGTTTTGATATCAGGTACTACCCAAAAATAGAAGTTTACAGATCAGGACAATATGGGATTCAAATAAAAGGTATTCAAGTGTAGAGTATGAATTTCATAATAAAAGTTGGGTCCGAGTTTGTCGGGGGCCGCCCTAGCCCCAAAACCGCTTAAAATAGGTTTATTTGACGATCATGACAATATGGGACTCAAATGAAAGGTATTCGGGTGTAGAATACCTTTAGTAGCGCACCCCCCCACCCCCCCTTTCCCCTTACCCCATTAACGCCACCCATTTCCGAAAGTGGTCCGACGGGCACAATAAGGGTATCAAATTAATGGTATTGGAGACCAGTAAACGAAAATGATATTAAAATTTGGTCCAAGTACGAATTTGATATCCAATTATGGAGCCAAGTGTTTTGGGGTACGCTCTAAATCACCTCCTAAACTGAACTTCATTTCCGTTAGGAATGAAGAAAGAATTTGATATCTATTTTCAGTAAAGAGTGCCAGTGGCCGCCCAACCCCAAAACACCCTCCAAACGGTTCATATTTACCGGCCATGGCAATATAATTTTAAGGGATTTGGAAGTGCAGCACGAATTTGATATCCATATTTGAGTCGAAATGTCTGAGGTGCCATCCTTCCCCTAATGAGAAAATTACCCTAAGGAAGAACATTACCACCAGGAATCGAGAAGGGGGCAAATTCTCACACATGAATGAGTGCTTTCCAATTTAAGTTTAAACTCAATGACAAGGGACCCTTTTTATTGCCGAGTCTGAACGGCGTCCCGCAGTGCGACACCTCTTTGGGGAACATTTTTTAAATGACCATGCATGGCATTGTACCTCGCAAATGTCGCCAACATTAAGAGGTGATAAATACATCTTTGTTTGATGTTCTCGACAGGATTCGAGCGCGTTCCACTTCATAGGCTACAATGGCACTAATTCGATATTTGCATTCAGGGCGAAGTGTCCCCACCCTAAAAAGATATTAGAGAGTTAAAGAAGGCGCAGCGGAGCGGGCCCGGTTCGCTTAGTATCACTATAAAACTATGATATTCGCAAAGACAACCTCATTTTGAATTATATGGGATTATACTTTTTATATTATACTTTTTGGGCAACCCAATATATATATGAAAATGAATTTGTGTTTGTTTGTTTGTGAGTTTGTAAATTTGTTTGTTCCGTATAGAATCAAAAATGGCTAAACCTATATCTTAGCAATTTTCATAGGTTGTGGGGAGTGGTCCGGGAGTAGCAATAGGCTACATAATTTTTTTTATATCGCAAGAGGGGCGCACCCTCTCCCTTACCCCAAAAGTACCACACAAAAATAAGTGGACCGATTGGGACAATATGGGACTTAAATGAAATGTATTCAAGAGCAGATTACGAATTTCATATTAAAAATTGAGTCAAAGTAATTGGGGGGCCGCCCCGACCCCAAAACCCCTCAAAGTAGGTTTACTGGACGATAATGAAAATTTGGGAATCGATTGAAGGGTTTTCGGGAGTAGATTGCCAATATGGTCCGAAAGGAGCAATAGGCTATATAATTTTTTGATATCGCAAGGCCGATGACCTTGAAATTTTCACAGATTGTGTAGGTTGGTGTGGAAGGAAACATAGGCTATATAATTTTTTGATGTCGGACGAGGGCGGACCCTCCCCCCCTATTGGACGTTCATGTCAATATGGGCCTCATATGAAAGGTATTCGGAAGTCGATTACCAATCCGGCATACAAAATGCTTTAAATGGGCATATGACCCATCATGACTATATGGGTCTCGGTTTTTTTGTTTGTTCCGTAGAATCAAAAACGGCTGAACCGATTTGCTTAGCATAGATTGTGTAAGTTTGTCTGGAAAGAAACATCTTATATATTTTGTGTGCTCTCATATAGTACCCTAAAAATAAAAATTTGGTATCCAAATTTCGGGGGGGTATGTAGGGGGGCTGCCCCACCCTAAAACTTACCAACCATATATTTAGACCAATCACGACAATATGGGACTCAAAAGAAAGGTATTTAGGATAAGAAAACGTATCTGATATCCAATTGTCGGACCAAGTGCTAGGGGGAGCACCCCAAGCCCCAAAACACCCCTAAATCGGACATATTTACTGACCATGGCAATATGGGACTCAAATGAAAGGTATTTGCGAGTAGAATACGAATCTAATATCCAAATGTGGGACCAATTTTCGGGGGGTCTACCCCTTTCCCAAAATACCCCCCAAACAGGACTTATTTACTGACCATGGGAATATGGGGGCTGAAATTAAAGGTATTTGAATGCAGAATACGAATCTGATATCCAAATATGGGACCAAGTGTTCGGGGGCCGCCTTTCACCAAAAACATGCCCCAAAGTGGGCAAATTTACGACCATAGCAATATGGGGCTCAAATTAAAGGTATTTGGGAGTAGACCACATATCTGATATCAACATTAGGGACCAATTGTCCAGGGGACGTCCCACCACCACAACAACACCCAAATAGGACGTATTTGCTCACCAAGATAATTTGGATCTTAAAGAGAGTGGAACTAAACCGGAAACCGGACACATTTCCAGACTGTTGCATAATGAGTTTAAATGAGATTAGAAAACGAATGTTATATCCAATTTTGAGGGCAATGGCAATATGGGGTTTAAATAAATGCTGTATAGATATATGAGAATAGAGCACGTTGCTGATATATATTCCGGGCATAGTGTTTGGGAGACCACCCCAATCCCCAAAACACCCCTAGATCGGGCATATTTACCTACCATGTCAATGTGGGCCTTAAATGAAAGGAATTGGGAGTAGAGCAAGAATTGATACCCACTTTCGGGACCAATTTTCTGGGGTCTACCCCTTTCCCAAAATACCCCACAAACGGCAATTTTTTACTGACCATCGCAATATGGGGCTCAAATAAAGATATTTAGGAGTAGAGTACGAATTTGATATTTAAATATAGGACCATGTATTTAGGGCATCACCCCTTCCCCAAACACCCCCCAAAGGGAAAAATTTTTTTTGACCATGCCAATATGTGGCTCAAATGAAAGGTATTTGAGATTAGAAAACGAATTTAATAACCTATTTTGGGGCCATTTGATATCTCTTTTCAGGATGCCGGTGGCCGCCCCAGCCCCAAAACACACTCCAAACATTTCACATTTACTAACCATGGCAATGTGGGGCTCACATTAAATGGATTTGGGAGCGCAGCACGAATTTGATATACATATTTGAGTTTAAATCTCTGAGTGCCATCCCTCCCCTAAAAATCACTTCTCATTACCCTTATTTTCAAAACCACTATTTTATTGTTTTATTCAAACTACCGATAGTTTGTCATAACAAAGATACATGCTGGATGATTAATTTTTACCACTCTGCCCTCTCTCTGTTCATGTAAGCTTCTCCAAATTAGCGCCATCTACAGATGTTCCGATGGGTCAGCTGGCAGCTGGCAGCAGATGGCAGCTATATCCCAATATGGTGTGATTTGGCCCGTTCAAGAACTTAAACTGCGTGAAGCAAAAAGACGTATATGAGCCACATTTCAGCACAATATATCAATTTTTGAAGACTTTAGAGTGATTACAACAGGCGGACGGATAGACACATGGACATCGTTAAATCGCCTTAGAATTTTACGACGATCTGAAATATCTACTATGGATGGTCGGAAATGGATATTGCGATGTGTTTCAAACGGAATGACTGAATGCAAATTTGCTCATGAACATTCCGTTAAAGAACAGGGATAAACTTCTCATAAATCAAAGAGTGCTGTCCGATTCAAGTTTTAAGCTCAATGATAAGGGGCCTTCTTTTTATAGCCGGGTCTGAAGGGAGTGCCGCTGTGCGACACCTCTCTGGGAAGAAGTTTTTATTTGGGTTCTATGCATGGCACAGTACATCAAAAACGTCGACAGCATTCGGAGGGGAAAACTACCGCTTTAAATTTTTCTCTGATGTTCTCGCCAGGATTCGAAGCCAGGCGTTCATCGTCATAGGTGGCCAGATGAAATAATATAGGTGCTTTTAGAGGTTCAAGAAGTAATAATATAATATATCAAAATATAAACATATTTGGCCCATTTGAACTATATACTATTATATGAAGTGTTTTTGCAAAATTTCAAGAGCCTAGCCTAACTCCTTCAAAAGTAAGCGTGCTTTCTACAGACTGATGGTGGACATTGCTATATTGCCTTAGAATGTCTAGACAATGAAGAATATACTTACTTTGATGGGCTTCAGATAAATATTTTGATGAGTAACAATGTTATATACTCACCACCATGAATCGCATTTGTCGAGTTCTTTGCGTGGCATCCCTTCTTAGGCAAAAACGGATATAAGAAAAGATTTGCTCTGCTATTAGTGCGATATCAAGATATGGTCCGGTTTGGACCACAATTAAATTATATGTTGGAGAGCTGTATCGGGCTATGGACCGATTCAGACCATAATAAACACGTACATTGATGGTCATGAAAGAATCCGTCGTACAAAATTTCAGGCAAATCGGATAATAATTGCGACCTCTAGAGGCTCAAGAAGTCAAGATCCCAGATCGGTTTATATGGCAGCTATATCAGGTTATGAACCGATTTGAACCTTATTTGACACAGTTGTTGAAAGTAAAAATAAAATACGTCATGCAAAATTTCAGCCAAATAGGAAAGGAATTGCGCCCTCTAGAAGCTCAAGAAGTCAAATCCCAGATCTGTTTATATGACAGCTATATCAGGTTATGGACCGATTTCAACCATACTTGGCACAGTTGTTGAATATCATAACGAAACACGTCGTGCAAAATTTTATTCCAATCGGATACGAATAGCGCACACTAGAGGCTCAAGAAGCCAAGACCCAAGATCGGTTTATATGGCAGCTATATCAAAACATGGACCGATATAGCCCGTTTACAATCCCAACCTACCTACATTAATAAGAAGTATTTGTGCAAAATTTTAAGCGGCTAGCTTTACTCCTTCGGAAGTTAGCGTGCTTTCGAAAGACAGACAGACGGACATGGCTAGATCGACATAAAATTTCACGACGATCAAGAATATATATACTTTATGGGGTCTCAGACGAATATTTCGAGTAGTTACAATCAGAATGACGAAATTAGTATTTGTTTGTAGGTTTGTTTGTTTGCTTGTTTATTTGTTTGTTTGTGTGTTCCTTATAGACTCAGAAACGGCTGAACCGATTTTCTTGAAATTTTCACAGATAGTGCATACAGATCCCTTGGTGTAAATAGGATACCACATTTTTTGAAATCTGAAGGGGGCGGACCCTCCTCCTTACCTTAATTTTTAGAAACGCCAGATCTCGGACATGGGTGGTGCGATTTAGGCGAAATTTTGTGCTAGTAGTACCCTAAAAATAACAAGTAAATAGGCATTAAGTTCGGCCGGACCGAACTTTGAATACCAACCACCTCGGGTATATGTGTAAACCACCTCTCGTCAAAATCTGGTGAAAAATGCAAACATTATGCCCTATAGCAGCTATATCGAAATACGATCCGATATGAACCAAATTCTAATATGTAGAAGTCATTGTTTAATTGTGTATAATAAAATTTTGGTCTTTTTAGTTGCTTTATCTAAAAATAACAAGTAAAAGCGTGCTAAGTTCGGCCGGGCCGAATCTTATATACCCTCCACCATGGATCGCATTTGTCGAGTTCTTTTCCCGGCATCTCTTCTTAGGCAAAACAGGATATAAGAAAAGACTTGCTCTGCTATTAGAGCGATATCAACGTATGGTCCGGTTTGGACCACAATTAAATTATATGTTGGAGACCTGTGTAAAATGTCAGCCAATTGGAATAAGAATTGCGCTCTTTGTGAGCTCAAAAAGTAAAATAGAGAGATCGATTTATATGGGAGATGCATCGGGCTATGGACCGATTCAGACCATAATAAACACGTGTGCTGATGGTCATGAAAGAATCCGTCGTACAAAATTTCAGGCAAATCGGATAATAATTGCGACCCCTAGAGGCTCAAGAAGTCAAGATCCCAGATCGGTTTATATGACACCTATATCATGTTATGAACCGACTTGTACTTTATTTAACATAGTTGTTGAAAGTTACAATAAAAAACGTCTTGCTAAATTTCAGCCAAATCGGATAGGAACTGCGCCCTCAAGAAGCTCAAGAAGTCAAGTCCCCACATTTGTTTTTATGACAGCTATATCAGGTTATGGACCGATTTGAACCATATTTGGCACAGTTGTTGGATATCATAACAAAATACTACGTGCCAAAATTCATTCAAATCGGATAGGAATTGCGCCCTCTAGAGGCTCAAGAAGTCAAGACCCAAGATCGGTTTATATGGCAGCTATATTAAAATATAGACCGATATGACCCATTTGCAATACCAACCGACCTACACTATTAAGAAGTATTTGTGCAAAATTTCGAGCGGCTAGCTTTACTCCTTCGGAAGTTAGCGTGCTTTCGACAGACAGACGGACGGACGGACGGACAGACGGAAGGACATGGCTAGATCGACATAAAATTTCGCGACGATCAAGAATATATATACTTTATGGGGTCTCAGACGAATATTTCGAGTAGTTACAATCAGAATGACGAAATTAGTATACACCCCATCTTATGGTGGAGGGTATAAAAATGTCGAAGATCCTAACACAACTCACTGTCTCAAATTTGGCCTACATCGGACAATAAATGCGCCTTTTATGATCCCATAACCATAACTCGAGAGATCGATCGGATATAGCTGCTATATCCAAATCTGGACCGATCTGAGCCAAATAAAAGAAGGACGTCGAAAGGTATAACACGAATAACTGTCCCAAAAATTTGGCAAAATCGGACAATAAATTCGCCTTTTATGGGCGTAAAACCTTAAATCGAGAGATCGGTCTATATGGCAGCTATATCCAAGTCTAGACTAATTATGTCCAAATCTGTTACCAAATTGTAGAATTATGTCGAAGGGCCTAACTTAACTCACTGTCCCATTTCAGCAAAATCGGATAATAAATGTGGCTTTTATAGGCCAAAGACCCTAAATCGGTGGATCGGTCTATATGGGGGCTTTATCAAGATATAGTCGGATATAGCCCATCTTCGAACTTAACCTGATTATGGACAAAAAAAGAATCCATGCAGAATTTCAGCTCAATATCTCAATTTTTAAAGACTGTAGGGTCGCAAATTGATATTTCGATGTGTTGCAAACGGAATGACAAAATGAATATACCCCCATTCTTCGGTGGTGGGTATAAAAAATTGGTATCCAAATTTCGGGTGGGATACCTATCGGGGCCGCTCCACCCTAAAACCTACCAAACATATATTTAGACCAATCACGACAATGTGGGACTCAAATGAAAAGTATTTAGGATAAGAAATCGTATCTGATATCCTATTGTCGGATCAAGTAATAGGGGACCACCCCAACCCCCAAAACAACCCTAAATCGGACATATTTACCGACTATGTCAATATGGTACTCAAATGAAAGGTATTTGCGAGTGGAATTCGAATCTAATATCTAAGTGTGGGACCAAGTTTCTGGGGTCCGCCCCTTCCTCAAAACACCTCCCAAACAGGACTTATTTACTGACCATGGGAATATGGTGCTTAAACCAAAGGTATTTAAGTGTAGAATTTGGATCTGATATCCAAATATGGGACCAAGTGTTTGAGGGACTGTCCTGAGAACATCCCCAAAAGAATACAATTTTACGACCATAGCAATATGAGGCTCAAATGAAAGGTCTTTGGGAGTAAAGCACGAATCTGATATCAACACAACACCACCCAAATAGGAAGTATTTGCGGACTATTGCAATATGAGGCTCATGTTTGCTGACTATGGAAATATGGGGCTCAAACGAAAGGTATTTGGGAGTAGACCATGTATCTGATATCAACATTAGGGACCAACTGTCTAGGGTACGTCCCACCATAACAACCCCCAAATGGGACGTATTTGCTCACCTACCAAATATTTATAGTTTTTATTGCCAAACCGGACATATTTGCTGACTTTTGCAATAAGGAATTTAAATGAGATTAGAAAACGAATTTGATATCCAATTTTGAGGCCAATGGCAATATGGGGTTTAAATAAATGATATATATATATATGAGAATAGATCACGTTGCCGATATATGATCCCAATCCCCAAAACACCCCTAATTCGGGCATATTTACCAACGATGTCAATGTGGAGCTTAAATGAAGGGTATTGGGGGGTTGAGCAAGAATTGATACCCACTTTTGGGACAAACAGCAATTTTTTACTGATTATCGCAATATGAGGCTCAAATAAAGGTATTTGTGAGTAGAATACGTATTTAATATCCAAATGTAGGACCATGTATTTAGGGCATTACCCCTCCCCCAAAGCACCCCCAAGGCTAAACATATTTCGACCATGTCAATAACTGGCTCAAATGAAAGTTATTTTAGATTAGAAAACGAATTTGATAACCAATTTCGCTACCATGTATTTTGGGGGACGTCTCATCCTGTAAACTCCCTTTAAACCCATGGCAATATAGGGTTTAAATAAATGGTATTTGAGAGAAGAGCACGATGCTGATATTTTTTCAGGGCCAAGTATCTGGTGGTCCACCTCATCCCCGAAAACGCCCCTAAATCAGACATTATGAGAATATCGGACTGAAATGAAGTATTGGGTTGCCCAAAAAGTAGTTGCGGATTTTTTAAAAGAAAGTAAATGCATTTTTAATGAAACTGAACTTTTAATGAATGAACTTTAATCAAATATACTTTTTTTACACTTTTTTTCTAAAGCAAGCCAAAAGTAACAGCTGATAACTGACAGAAGAAAGAATGCAATTACAGAGTCACAAGCTATGAAAAAATTTGTCAACGCCGACTGTATGAAAAATCCGCAATTACTTTTTGGGCAACCCATATTTTAAGAATGGAGTACACCTTAAATCCAACCATAAATTCGTACACCAATAAACATCATATGGAATTCAGATAAAGGCACTTATATTATTAAACTGTTAGTCTAGCGATATACTATTGTCGTAGCATGGTATTTCACTAAAAAATCTTTAATAGTCGAAAATAAATATTCCAAGGAAACTTTTGTGCCATATAAAGTAAAAGAATGCACAGCGGAGCTGGTCCCGTCCAGCTAGTTTTATATATAAGAAGATTTGGATCGTACTTAGCATGGATTTTAAAAGTCATAACTTAAGTCTTTGTTCCAAATTTCAGCCCAATCGGATGAAATTTTATGCTTGTAAGGGCTGAAAAAGTCAAACCGGGAGATCGGTTTATAAGGGGGCTTTATCTGTTAATAGACCGATTCGAGTCATACTTGACATGGATGTTGGGAATAATAACTCAAGTCTTTATTCCAAATTTCTGCCAAATCATAGAAATTTGAGGCTTCTAAGGGTTCAAGAATATGGGATCTAAGGGATCGGTTTATATGGGTGCTATATCCAAATCTGAACCGTTATAGCTCATTTGCTATAATCAGAGAAGAAGTATCTGTGCAAAATTTGAAGCGGCTAGCTTTACGCGTTCGTGATTTCGACAGACGGACGGACGGATATGGCTAGATCGACTCAGAATGTCGAGACGATCCGGAATGTATATACTTTATGGGGTCGCAGATCAATATTTAGAGGTGTTACAAACGGAATGACCAGATTAGTATACCCCCACCCTATGGTGTTGGGTAGAATAATGTACAAATTTCATTTTGATGTCTGCAATAAAGGTTATGTTTTACTTACAAATAGTTTCTCATATTCGTCTCATTTCTTATACTAGTATCTCGGTGGTCCGCTTCGCTATCCCAGTTTTTGATACCATCGATTTAGTGTAGGATTTCCAAAAACCTACGTTGCCACTCATTTTGCAATTCCAAATTTTGCCCATGAACATTCCACTACGGAACAGGAGCAAACTTCTCATATATCAATGAGTGCCGTCCATTTCAAGTTTAAGCTCAATAATAAGGGGCCTCCTTTTTATAGCCAAGTCCGAACAACGAACAAGTTTTACATGACATAGTACCTCACAAATGTTGTCAGCATTAGGAGGGGAAAACCACCGCTGACAATTTTTTTTATGGTCTCGCCAGGATTCGAACCCAGGCGTTCAGCGTCATAGGCAGCATGTCCGGCTATGGTGGCCACTCATTTTATAGGATTATGAATTTTGAGCGCTTAAGCTCAGATCATAAAGAAAGTTCCATATTGTATGTTTTAGTACCTATTGTAAATGTATGATTTTGGAAAAAATCTTCTTGTCTCCCAAAATTAAGCGAAGATAGCTATTGATAGGGGGGAAAGTCCGCCCCCCTTCAGATATCAAAAAATGTAGTACCCTATTTTCACCACGGGGTCATTATGCACCATCTGTGAAAATTTCAAGAAAATCGGTTCAGCCGTTTCTAAATCTATAAGGAATACACAAACATACAAACAAACAAACAAACCTACAAACAAACACAAATTGATTTTTATACCCTCCACCATAAGATGGGGGGTATACTAATTTCGTCATTCTGTTTGTAACTACTCGAAATATTCGTCTGAGACCCCATAAAGTATATATATTCTTGATCGTCGTGACATTTTATGTCGATCTAGCCATGTCCGTCCGTCTGTCCGTCCGTCCGTCCGTCCGTCTGTCTGTCGAAAGCACGCTAACTTCCGAAGGAGTAAAGCTAGCCGCTTGAAATTTTGCATAAATACTTCTTATTAGTGTAGGTCGGTTGGTATTGTAAATGGGCCATATCGGCCCATGTTTTGATATAGCTGCCATATAAACCGATCTTGGGTCTTGACTTCTTGAGCCTCTAGAGGGCGCAATTCTTATCCGATTTGAATGAATTTTGGCACGACGTGTTTTGTTATGATATCCAACAACCGTGCCAAGTATGGTTCAAATCGGTCCATAACCTGATATAGCTGCCATATAAACCGATGTTAGGTCTTGACTTCTTGAGCCTCTAGCGTGCGCAATTCTTATCCGATCAGAATGAAATTTTGCACGACGTGTTTCGTTATGATATTCAACAACTGTGCTAAGTATGGTTCAAATCGGTCCATAACCTGATATGGCTGCCATATAAACCGATCTTGGGTCTTGACTTCTTGAGCCTCTAGAGTGCGCAATTCTTATCCGATTGAAATGAAATTTTGCACGACGTGTTTTGTTATGATACCCAACAACTTTGCTAAGTATGGTTTAAATCGGTCCATAACCTGATATAGCTGCCATATAAACCGATCTTGGGTCTTGACTTCTTGAGTCTCTAGAGGGCACAATTTTTATCCGATTTGAATGAATTTTTGCACGAAGTATTTCGTTATGATATCCAACAACTGTGCCAAGTATGGTTGAAATCGGTCCATAACCTGATATAGCCGTCATATAAACAGATCTGGGGATTTGACTTCTTGAGCTTCTAGAGGGCGCAATTCCTATCCGATTTGGCTGAAATTTTGCATGACGTATTTTATTTTACTTTCAACAATTGTGTCAGATAAGGTTCAAATCGGTTCATAACCTGATATAGCTGCCATATAAACCGATCTGGGATCTTGACTTCTTGACCCCTAGAGGTCGCAATTATTATCCGATATGCCTAAAATTTTGTACGACGGATCCTCTCATGACCATCAACAAACGTGTTTATTATGGTCTGAATCGGATCCGATACAGATCCCATAAAAATCGTTCTCTCTATTTTACTTCGTGAGCCCCAATGGGCGCAATTCTTATACGAATTGGCTGAAATTTTACACAGGTCTCCAACATATAATTTAGTTGTGGTCCGAACCGGACCATATCTTGATATCGTTTTAATAGCAGAGCAACTCTTTTCTTATATCCTTTTTTGCCTAAGAAGAGATGCCAGGAAAAGAACTCGACAAATGCGATCCATGGTGGAGGGTATATAAGATTCGGCCGGCCGAACTTAGCATGCTTTTACTTGTTATATATAAGATGTGAAATTTAAGACCTCTAGCTTTATCTGAACAGAAAGTTCCAAAATTTGCGAATTTTTTAATAGAACATTCAGTCACCAATGTTATATTTCTTAGTTATACCTACATGCCAAACTTCAGACCCCTAGCTCCATCTACGAAGAAAGTAACAAAAGGTGTTAGTTTTGGTACCAAAATGTTTAAATGGTGAATTAAGCATTTAGGCACCCATCATATATATTTTAGTTGTACCTATATCCATCTGAACAAAAAGTACAAATATTACCAATTTTGGTACCAAAATGTGCTAATTTTGAATAGCTCATTTAGTCGTTCATCATTTATTTATTTGTTATACATACAAGCCAAATTGCAGAACTTCAGCTCCATCTGAACAGAAAGAACCAAATGGTACCAATTTATAAGCTTTCTCGTACTATTTTGCATTTTTTATACCAAACTGTACGAATTTGAATATATCATTTAGTCACCCATCATATATTTCCTAGTTATACCTTCATGCCAAATTTCAGTCTCTAGCTCCATCTGTAAAGAAAGTACCAAATGGTACTAACCGCGTTTCCTCCCGTTACCATAGGATGCCCATGTTTAATGTTTTCTTTGACTTTTAACCAGACATAGCTCCTATATAAACCGATCTCGGATCTCGACTTCTTGATCATCTAGAGTGCGCAATTATTATCTGATTTGGCTGAAATTTTGCACGAAGTCTTTTGTTTTGGCTTCCTATTAGAAATATGGCAAATATGGTCTGAATCGGTTTATAACCTGAAAAAACTCTTTTATAAACAGATCTTCCAATTATATTTTTGAGCCTATAGAGGACGCAATTCGAATCCGATCAGGCTAAAATTTTGTACAACAGTTTCTCCTATGACCTTTAACATATGTGCAAAATATGCTCTAAATCGGTACATAGCCTTTTATAGCTCCCATATAAACCGATATTATAATTTTATTTCTTAAGCCGCTATAGGGTGCAATTCTTATCCGATTTGGCTGAAATTTTTCATAATGACTTCCGACAACCAAACCAAGAATGGCTCGAATCCGTCCATAACCTGATATAGCTCCAATAGCATAACAATTCTTTTCCATTATCTTTTGTTTGCTTATAGAGAGATACCGGACAAAGGACAGGGCAAATGCGATCCGTGGTGGAGGGTAACTAAGCACTCTTTTTCTTGTTTCTTATCTAAATTTATTTAAACTATTAAATCGTATTTAGTGTTGATGACCATTTATAGACAACTTTGGACATTTCCACGTGATTTTCTGTACAGAAACATTTTAGATGGAACTTTGCCAAGTTTCCATTCATTTCACATAATTTTACCCAAAAGCCATTTAAGTACAAATTGTATAAATTATTTTAGCATCTTTTTATACCCTCCACCATAAGATGGGGGGTATACTAATTTCGTCATTCTGTTTGTAACTACTCGAAATATTCGTCTGAGACCCCATAAAGTATATATTCTTGATCGTCGCGACATTTTATGTCGATCTAGCCATGTCCGTCCGTCTGTCCGTCTGTCCGTCCGTCCGTCCGTCTGTCTGTCGAAAGCACGCTAACTTCCGAAGGAGTAAAGCTAGCCGCTTGAAATTTTGCAAAAATACTTCTTATTAGTGTAGGTCGGTTGGTATTGTAAATGGGCCATATCGGTCCATGTTTTGATATAGCTGCCATATAAACCGATCTTGGGTCTTGACTTTTTGAGCCTCTAGAGTGCGCAATTCTTATCCGATTGGAATGAAATTTTGGCACGACGAGTTTTGGTATGATATCCAACAACTGCGCCAAGTATAGTTCAAATCGGTTCATAACCTGATATAGCTGCCATATAAACCGATCTTGGATCTTGAATTCTTGAGCCTCTAGCGTGCGTAATTCTTATCCGATCAGAATGAAATTTTGCACGACGTGTTTTGCTATGACATCCAACAACTGTGCCAAGTATGGTTCAAATCGGTCCATAACCTGATATAGCTGCCATATAAACCGATCTTGGGTTTTGAATTCTTGAGCCTCTAGAGGGCGCAATTCTTATCCGATTGGAATGGAATTTCGCACGACGTGTTTTGTTACGATATCCAATAACTGTGCCAAGTATGGTTTAAATCGGTCCATAACCTTATATAGCTGCTATATAAACCGATCTTGGGTCTTGACTTTTTGAGCCTCTAGAGGGCACAATTCTTATCCGATTTGAATGAATTTTTGCACGAAGTATTTCGTTATGATATCCAACAACTGTGCCAAGTATGGTTGAAATCGGTCTATAACCTGATATAGCTGTCATATAAACAGATCTGGGGATTTGATTCTTGAGCTTCTAGAGAGCGCAATTCCTATCCGATTTGGCTGAAATTTTGCATGACGTATTTTATTTTAACTTTCAACAACTGCGTCAAATAAGGTTCAAACAGTTCGTAACCTGATATAGCTGCCATATAAACCGATCTGGGATCTTGACTTCTTGACCCCTAGAGGTCGCAATTATTATCCGATGTGCCTGAAATTTTGTACGACGGATCCTCTCATGACCATTAACATATGTGTTTATTATGGTCTGAATCGGTATATAGCCCGATACAGCTCCCATATAAATCGATCTCTCTATTTTACTTCTTGAGCTCACAAAGGGCGCAATTCTTATACGAATTGGCTGAAATTTTACACAGGTCTCCAACATATAATTTAATTGTGGTCCGAACCGGACCATATCTTGATATCGTTTTAATAGCAGAGCAACTCTTTTCTTATATCCTTTTTTGCCTAAGAAGAAATGCCGGGAAAAGAACTCGACAAATGCGATCCATAGTAGAGGGTATATAAGATTCGGCCCGGCCGAACTTAGCACGCTTTTACTTGTTCTCATTTGGAATGTTGTTTTTATGCCCACCATCATAGGACAGGGGGTATATTCATTAAGTCATTCCGTTTGCAACACATCGAAATATCCATTTCCGACCCTACAAAATATATATTTTTGATCGTCGTTAAATTCTAAGACGATTGAACGTTGTCCGTGTATCTGTCCGTCTTTCCGCCCTTGTGTCAGACAGTTGTAATCACGTTACAGTCTTTAAAAAAATGCGGCATTTTTGTCCGATTTCTTAGAATTTTGAAACAGGAACTTGTACTAGGGGCTCAGATATTCAAACCGAAATTTGGACCATATTTACATATATCTGCCATATAGACCGATCTGCCGATTGAAGGTCTTAATCCCATAAAAGCCGCAATTATTATCCGATCTCGATGAAATTTCAAATAGTTAGTCGATTGAAGCCTCCCGATAACTGACTCAAATATGATTCAAATCAGTCTTTATTCAGATAAAGCTGTCATATAGACCGATTTGCCGATTAAGGGTATAAAGCCCATTAAAGCTGCATTTATTATCCGATTTCGCTGGAATTTGACACTGTGACTTGTATAAAGCCTTCCATCATCCGACCAGCAATTGGTCTAGATCGGACATTATTTAGATATAGCTGTTATTATACCGACCTTCCAATTTAGGGTCTTAATTCCATAAAAAGCGGATTTGTTGACCGCTTTCGCCGAAACTGTTACTTGTATAAAAGTTCTCGGGACCTGAATCAAATATGATCCAGACCTGCCCATATTAGCATATTACTATGGATATGGTAGTGGAGTTGTTATAAATATCCATGGCGTTAGGTAAAGGACGAACTTTACACGTTTTTATTATACCCTCCACCATAAGATGGGGGTATACTAATTTCGTCATTCTGTTTGTAACTACTCGAAATATTCGTCTGAGACCCCATAAAGTATATATATTCTTGATCGTCGTGACATTTTATGTCGATCTAGCCATGTCCGTCCGTCTGTCCGTCCGTCTGTCCGTCCGTCCTTCCGTCCGTCTGTCTGTCGAAAGCACGCTAACTTCCGAAGGAGTAAAGCTAGCCGCTTGAAATTTTGCATAAATACTTCTTATTAGTGTAGGTCGGTTGGTATTGTAAATGGGCCATATCGGCCCATGTTTTGATATAGCTGCCATATAAACCGATCTTGGGTCTTGACTTCTTGAGCCTCTAGAGGGCGCAATTCTTATCCGATTTGAATGAATTTTGGCACGACGTGTTTTGTTATGATATCCAACAACCGTGCCAAGTATGGTTCAAATCGGTTCATAACCTGATATAGCTGCCATATAAACCGATCTTGGGTCTTGACTTCTTGAGCCTCTAGAGTGCGCAATTCTTATCCGATTGAAATGAAATTTTGCATGACGTGTTTTGTTATGATACCCAACAACTGTGCTAAGTATGGTTTAAATCGGTCCATAACCTGATATAGCTGCCATATAAACCGATCTTGGGTCTTGACTTCTTGAGTCTCTAGAGGGCACAATTTTTATCCGATTTGAATGAATTTTTGCACGAAGTATTTCGTTATGATATCCAACAACTGTGCCAAGTATGGTTGAAATCGGTCCATAACCTGATATAGCCGTCATATAAACAGATCTGGGGATTTGACTTCTTGAGCTTCTAGAGGGCGCAATTCCTATCCGATTTGGCTGAAATTTTGCATGACGTATTTTATTTTTACTTTCAGCAACTGTGTCAAATAAGGTTCAAATCGGTTCATAACCTGATATAGCTGCCATATAAACCGATCTGGGATCTTGACTTCTTGACCCCTAGAGGTCGCAATTATTATCCGATATGCCTAAAATTTTGTACGACGGATCCTCTCATGACCATCAACAAACGTGTTTATTATGGTCTGAATCGGATCCGATACAGATCCCATAAAAATCGTTCTCTCTATTTTACTTCGTGAGCCCCAATGGGCGCAATTCTTATACGAATTGGCTGAAATTTTACACAGGTCTCCAACATATAATTTAGTTGTGGTCCGAACCGGACCATATCTTGATATCGTTTTAATAGCAGAGCAACTCTTTTCTTATATCCTTTTTTGCCTAAGAAGAGATGCCAGGAAAAGAACTCGACAAATGCGATCCATGGTGGAGGGTATATAAGATTCGGCCCGGCCGAACTTAGCATGCTTTTACTTGTTTGTTTTTATTAGAGGCTTGCATTGCAATATATATTGTTAATAGTTTTGCGGTGATGAGCTACTGCATGCAATACAAACGTCATAAGATAGAACAAGTAAAAGCGTGCTAAGTTCGGCCGGGCCGAATCTTATATACCCTCCACCATGGATCGCATTTGTCGAGTTCTTTTCCCGGCATCTCTTCTTAGGTAAAAAAGGATATAAGAAAAGAGTTCCTCTGCTATTAGAGCGATATCAAGATATGGTCCGGTTCGGACCACAATTAAATTATATGTTGGAGGCCTGTGTAAAATGTCAGCCAATTCGAATAAGAATTGCGCCCTTTGGGGGCTCAAGAAGTAAAATAGAGAGAACGATTTATATGGGAGCTGTATCGGGCAATAGACCGATTCAGACTATAATAAACACGTTTGTTGATGGTCATGAGAGGATCCGTCATACAAAATTTCAGGCATATCGGATAATAATTGCGACCTCTAGGGGTCAAGAAGTCAAGATCCCAGATCTGTTTATATGACAGCTATATCAGGTTATGAACCGATTTGAACCTTATTTGACACAGTTGTTGAAAGTAAAAATAAAATACGTTATGCAAAGTTTCAGCCAAATCAGATAGGAATTGCGCCCTTTGGAAGCTCAAGAAGTCAAATCCCCAGATCTGTTTATATGACAGCTATATCAGGTTATAGACCGATTTCAACCAAACTTGGCAAAGTTGTTGTATATCATAACGAAATACTTCGCGCAAAAATTCATTCAAATCGGATAAGAATTGTGCCCTCTAGAGGCTCAAGAAGTCAAGGCCCAAGAACGGTTTATATGGCAGCTATATCAGGTTATGGACCGATTTCAACCATACTTGGCACAGTTGTTGGGTATCATAGCAAAACACGTCGTGCGAAATTCCATTCCAATCGGATAAGAATTGCGCCCTCTAGAGGCTCAAGAAGTCAAGACCCAAGATCGGTTTATATGGCAGCTATATCCGGATATGAACCGATTTGAACCATACTTGTCACAGTTATTGGATATCGTAACAAAACACGTCGTGCAAAATTTCATTTCAATCGGATAAGAATTGCGCACTCTAGAGGCTCAAGAAGTCAAGACCCAATATCGGTTTATATGGCAGCTATATCAGGTTATGAACCGATTTGAACCATACTTGGCAAAGTTGTTGAATAACATAACAAAACACGTCGTGCAAAATTTCACCCCAATCGGATAAGAATTGCGCACGCTAGAGGCTGAAGAAGTCAAGACCCAAGATCGGTTTATATGGCAGCTATATCAGGTTATGAACCGATTTGAACAATACTAGGCACAGTTGTTAGATATCATAACAAAACACGTCGTGCAAAATTTCACTCCAAGCGGATAAGAATTGCGCACTCTAGAGGCTCAAGAAGTCAAGACCCAAGATCAGGTTATGAACCGATTTGAACAATACTAGGCACAGTTGTTAGATATCATAACAAAACACGTCGTGCAAAATTTCACTCCAATTGGATAAGAATTGTGCACTCTAGAGGCTCAAGAAGTCAAGACCCAAGATCGGTTTATATGGCAGCTATATCAAAACATGGACCGATATGGCCCATTTACAATACCAACCGACCTACACTAATAAGAAGTATTTGTGCAAAATTTCTAGCGGCTAGCTTTACTCCTTCGGAAGTTAGCGTGCTTTCGACAGACGGACGAACGGACGGACGGACGGACGGACGGACATGGCTAGATCGACATAAAATGTCGCGACGATCAAGAATATATATACTTTATAGGGTCTCAGACGAATATTTCGAATAGTTACAAACAGAATGACGAAATTAGTATACCCCCCATCTTATGGTGGAGTGTATAAAAACTAGTAGTTTGAAACTGTAGATTAGATTTCTATAAAAAAAATTTAAGAAACATGTTTTCACCAAAACTCATATCGCGGAGGAGTTTGATTCTTGATTCAATTCTATTTTATACCCTCCACCATAGGATGGGGGGTATACTAATTTTGTCATTCTGTTTGTAACTACTCTAAATATTCGTCTGAGACCCCATAAGTTATATATATTCTAGATCGTCGCGACATTTTATGTCGATCTAGCCATGTCCGTCCGTCTGTCCGTCGAAAGAACGCTAAGTTCTGAAGCAGTCAAGCTAGCCGCTTGAAATTTTGCACAAATACTTCTTATTAGTGTGGGTCAGTTAGTATTGCAAATGGGCCTTATCGGTCCATGTTTTGATATAGCTGCCATATAAACCGATCTTGGGTCTTCACTTCTTAAGCCTCTAGAGTGCGCTATTCGTATCCGATTGGAATGAAATTTTGCACGACGTGTTTTGTTATGACATCCAACAACTGTGTCAAGTATGGTTTAAATCGGTCAATAACCTGATATAGCTGTCATGTAAACCGATCTTGGGTCTTGACTTCTTGAGCCTCTAGAGTGCGCAATTCGTACCCGATTGGAATGAAATTTTGCACGACGTGTTTTGTTATGACATCCAACAACTGTGTCAAGTATGGTTTAAATCGGTCCATAACCTGATATAGCTGTCATATAAACCGATCTTGGGTCTTGAGTTCTTGAGGGTCTAGAGGGCGCAATTCTTTTTCGATTGGAATGAATTTTTGCACGATGTGTTTTCTTATGATATTCAACAACTGTGCGAAGTATGGTACAAATCGGTTTATAACCTGATATAGCTGCCATATAAACTGATCTTGGGTCTTGACTTCTTGAGCCTCTAGAGTGCGCAATTCTTATCCGATTGGAATGAAATATTCCACGACGTATTTTGTTGTAATATCCAACATCTGTGCCAAGTAAAGTTTAAATCGGTCCATAACCTGATATAGCTGCCATATAAACCGATCTTGAGTCTTGACTTCTTGAGCCTCCAGAGGGCGGAATTATTATCCGATTTGAATGAAATTTTGCACGAAGTATTTTGTTATGAAATCCAACAACTGTACCAAGTATGGTTCAAATCGGTTCATAACCTGATATAGCTGTCATATGAACAGATCTGGGGACTAGATTTCTTGAGCTTCTAGAGGGCGCAATTCCTATCCGATTTGGCTGAAATATTGCATGACGTGTTTTGTTACGATAATCAATAACTGTGTTAAGTATGGTTCAAATCGGTTTATAACCTGATATAGCTGCCATATAAACCGATTTTGGGTCTTGATTTCTTGAGCCTCTAGAGTGCGCAATTCTTATCCGATTGGAATGAAATTTTGCACGACGTGTTTTGTTATGATATTCAAAAACTGTGCCAAGTATAGTTCAAATAGGTTTATAACCTGATATAGCTGTCATATAAACAGATCTGGGGATTTGACTCTTGAGCTTCTAGAGGGCGGAATTCCTATCCGATTTGGCTGCAATTTTGCATGACGTATTTAATTCTTACTTTTAACAACTGTGTCAAAAAAGGTTCAAATCGGTTAGTAACGTGATATAGCTGCCATATAAACCGATCTGGGATCTTGATTTCCTGAGTCTCTAGAGGTCGCAATTATTATCCGAATTGCTTGAAAATTTGTACTACGGATCCTCTCATAACCATCAACATACGTGTTTATTATGATCTGAATCGGTCTATAGCCCGATACAGCTCCCATATTTACTTCTTGATCCCCCAAAGCGCGCAGTTCTTATTCGAATTGGCTGACATTTTTCACAGGACTCCAACATATAATTTAATTGTGGTCCAAACCGGACCATATATTGATATCGCTCTAATAGCAGAGCAAATCTTTGCTTATATTCTTTTTTGCCTAAGAGATGCCGGGAAAAGAACTCGACAAATGCGATCCATGGTGGAGGGTATATAAGATTCGGCCCGGCCGAACTTAACACGCTTTTGCTTGTTAAATGCTGTTTTAGTGTGGTGATAGGGCAACAAAATGATTATCAGTCCTTACACAGTTTTATTGTCAATCCTTTTGTAGATTCTCCCCCTTTTCTCTTGACCCTTCCCGTTTTATGGTAAAATGCATCCTAGCAAAGGGTAAATGTCAAAGCCAATAAATTGTATCTTCGTTCAAATGTTCATATTTATTCGAATCTCACAGGGCCTGTTGTTTGTTTTTATTTTTACCAAGGGCTTGTATGGATGTGGGTGGAGGGTATATGGACAGCAGTTATTTTTACTCCCCACAATATCGCCCATACATTCCAACTCTCCCACATGCATGTCTCGGAGATTTGTTTGAATTGCACCAAGGAGTGTGTATTGTGTGTTTGCATTTTTTTTATGTCGCTGTGTTTATCTTTTTTGTTCACGGCAAATGTATGCGTTGACATGTTAACTTGTGTCCTTAGAAAAGTCAATTTGTATTTATGGCCTGAGTTTCATACTTTATAGACATGCAGCATTGTACAAGGTATATCCTGAGGGGAGGTGTTTTTATTTTTATACCCTCCACCATAAGATGGGGGGTATACTAATTTCGTCATTCTGTTTGTAACTACTCGAAATATTCGTCTGAGACCCCATAAAGTATATATATTCTTGATCGTCGCGACATTTTATGTCGATCTAGCCATGTCCGTCCGTCTGTCCGTCCGTCCGTCTGTCCGTCCGTCCGTCTGTCTGTCGAAAGCACGCTAACTTCCGAAGGAGTAAAGCTAGCCGCTTGAGATTTTGCACAAATACTTCTTATTGGTGTAGGTCGGTTGGTATTGTAAATGGGCCATATCGGTCCATGTTTTGATATAGCTGCCATATAAACCGATCTTGGGTCTTGACTTCTTCAGCCTCTAGAGTGCGCAATTCTTATCCGATTGAAATATAATTTTGCACGACGTGTTTTGTTATAATATCCAACAACTGTGCCAAGTATAGTTCAAATCGGTCCATAACCTGATATAGCTGCCATATAAACCTATCTTGGGTCTTGACTTCTTGAGCCTCTAGAGGGCGCAATTCTTATCCGATCAGAATGAAATTTTGCACGACGTGTTTTGTTATGATATCCAACAACTGTGCCAAGTATGGTTGAAATCGGTCCATAACCTGATATAGCCGTCATATAAACAGATCTGGGGATTTGACTTCTTGAGCTTCTAGAGGGCGCAATTCCTATCCGATTTGGCTGAAATTTTGCATGACGTATTTTATTTTTACTTTCAACAACTGTGTCAAATAAGGTTCAAATCGGTTCATAACCTGATATAGCTGCCATATAAACCGATCTGGGATCTTGACTTCTTGAGCCTCTAGCGTGCGCAATTCTTATCCGATCAGAATGAAATTTTGCATGACGTGTTTTGTTACGATATCCAACAACTGTGCCAAGTATGGTTGATATCGGTCAATAACCTGATATAGCTGCCATATAAACAGATCTGGGAATTTGACTTCTTGAGCTTCTAGAGGGCGCAATTCCTAACCGATTTGGCTAAAATTTTGCATGGCGTATTTTATTTTTACTTTCAACAACTGTATCAACTTAGGTTCAAATCGGTTTATAACCTGATATAGCTGCCATATAAACCGATCTGGGATCTTGTCTTCTTGACCCCTAGAGGTCGCAATTATTATCCGATATGCCTGCAATTTTGTACGATGGATCCTCTCATGACCATCAACAAACGTGTTTATTATGGTCTGAATCGGTCTATAGCCCGATAAAGCTCCCATATAAATCGTTCTCTCTATTTTACTTCGTGAGCCCCAATGGGCGCAATTCTTATTCGAATTGGCTGAAATTTTACACAGGTCTCCAACATATAATTTAATTGTGGTCCGAACTGGACCATATCTTGATATCGTTTTAATAGCAGAGCAACTCTTTTCTTATATCCTTTTTGCCTAAGAAGAGATGCCGGGAAAAGAACTCGACAAATGCGATCCATGGTGGAGGGTATATAAGATTCGGCCCGGCCGAACTTAGCACGCTTTTACTTGTTTTTTCTTCTTGCTGTATAAATTATGGTCGGTATTAGAAGAATACTAACAAGTAAAAGAGTGCTAAGTTCGGCCGGGCCGAATCTTATATACCCTCCACCATGGATCGCATTTGTCGAGTTCTTTTCCCGGCATCTCTTCTTAGGCAAAAAAGGATATAAGAAAAGAGTTGCTCTGCTATTAAAACGATATCAAGATATGGTCCGGTTCGGACCACAATTAAATTATATGTTGGAGACCTGTGTAAAATTTCAGCCAATTCGTATAAGAATTGCGCCCATTGGGGCTCACGAAGTAAAATAGAGAGAACGATTTATATGGGATCTGTATCGGGCTATAGACCGATTCAGACCATAATAAACACGTTTGTTGATGGTCATGAGAGGATCCGTCGTACAAAATTGCAGGCATATCGGATAATAATTGCGACCTCTAGGGGTCAAGAAGTCAAGATCCCAGATCGGTTTATATGGCAGCTATATTAGGTTATGAACCGATTTGAACCTTATTTGACACAGTTGTTGAAAGTAAAAATAAAATACGTCATGCAAAATTTCAGCCAAATCGGATAGGAATTGCGCCCTCTAGAAGCTCAAGAATTCAAATCCCCAGATCTGTTTATATGACAGCTATATCAGGTTATGGACCGATTTCAACCATACTTGGCACAGTTGTTGGGTATCATAACAAAACACGTCGTGCGAAATTCCATTCCAATCGGATAAGAATTGCGCCCTCTAGAGAGTCAAGAAGTCAAGACCCAAGATCGGTTTATATGGCAGCTATATCAGGTTATGGACCGATTTGAACCATATTGAGCACAGTTGTTGGTTATAATAACAAAACACGTCGTGCAAAATTTCATTTTAATCGGATAAGAATTGCGCACTCTAGAGGCTCAAGAGTTCAAGACCCAAGATCGGTTTATATGGCAGCTATATCAGGTTATTGACCGATATCAACCATACTTGGCACAGTTGTTGGATATCATAACAAAACACGTCGTGTAAAATTTCATTCTGATCGGATAAGAATTACCCACGCTAGAGGCTCAAGAAGTCAAGACCCAAGATCGGTTTATATGGTAGCTATATCAGGTTATGGACCGATTTGAACCATACTTTGCACAGTTGTTGGATATCATATCAAAATACGTCATGCAAAATTTCATTCCAATCGGATAAGAATTGTGCACTCTAGAGGCTCAAGAAGTCAAGACCCAAGATCGTTTTATATGGCAGCTATATCAAAACATGGACCGATATGGCCCATTTACAACACCAACCGACCTACACTAATAAGAAGTATTTGTGCAAAATTTCTAGCGGCTAGCTTTACTCCTTCGGAAGTTAGCGTGCTTTCGACAGACGGACGGACGGACGGACGGACGGACGGACAGACGGACGGACATGGCTAGATCGACATCAAATGTCACGACGATCAAGAATATATATACTTTATGGGGTCTCAGACGAATATTTAGAGTAGTTACAAACAGAATGACGAAATTAGTATACCCCCCATCTTATGGTGGAGGGTATAAAAATGCAATATTGACAGGGAAGGTGGAATAAAAATCAGATCATAGGCAACTTTGTTTTATATGTTGAAGTGCATTTATGCATCCCAACGCTATGAGCTCCTAAGCATTTAGGAGATATGAGAAATTTAAAGATGAGAAGTCGGTGATTACGTTTTATCACTTTATACGCAGATGTTTAATCAATTTAGAAGTGAAGGGTAATTTTTAAGAGCTATAAAATTCGAAAATGCATGAAATCTTCATTTGAATCGATAGTACGGTCCATATAATTTAATGTTTGAAGATTATTTCATGCAAATGTTGGCCGTAACTGCGCCTCAAATGGTCCATCCGCTTAGTCCAATTTTGGCATACTATTTCCAAAATTCCAATTGAAGCGGGCTTGTCTTTATAGACATGAGCTTTAACATAGCTCAAAATATTGTCTAAAGTTAATGCCTTTATGCACGATCTAGGCGGACAATTGACCAGTCCCGAACGTGAAATAAAATGTTTACCGAACTCGCTCTCAATTACAACATTATTACGCGAGCTGTGTGGCATGTGTCTTGTCTGCATGTGTCCGTCTAGTACCACAAGTCAAGCTCCGCATTTTGGCCAAAAAAAGTTGGATATCATCTCACGGTAGCGCTCACTATTCCTAGTTACATTACGATTTGCACCATCTTTGAAGATGTACGGTCCAATGATGCCACAAGCCCAAATACCGCACCAAACTGCGACTATTTCTGTATGCATTGGTAGCTCTTGAAATGCTTTTGGCTGACTCCAAAATCGACAGTTCTGCATATTTACGTACCCAATGAGCCAAAAATGAGCTTCGTTGCTCAATGGAAAAAGCGGGCGATGAACTTTCTTAAGAGTGCACGCATTTTGATAATAAAATTCAATAATTTCCAAGCGTTGTTCGTTTGTAAGACGATACATGGTTATACTATAGACCAAATAAAAATGTTTGACTGTAAAACCAAACACGAAACTTGCGTGAGCTGCTTAAACCAGTGTTGCCAAAAAGATAATAGCTACAATAATAAAACTAGCTGACCCGGGCCCGCACAAAAGTTTCCTTGGAATATTTATTTTCGACTATTAAAGATTTTTTAGTGAAATACCATGCTACGACAATAGTATATCGCTAGACTAACATTTTAACAATATAAGTGCCTTTATCTTAATCCCATATGATCTTTATTGGTCTACGAATTTAAGTTTGGATGTTATGTGTACTCCATTCTTAAAATACTTCTTTTCAGCCCGATATTCTGATTTAGTGATATCAAAAAATGTAGTACCCTATTTTCACCACGGGGTCATTATGCACCATCTGTGAACATTTCAAGAAAATCGGTTTAGCCGTTTCTGAGTCCATAAGGACAACACAAACATACAAACAAACAAACAAACAAACAAAAATTTCGATGGATTGGTTTATATAGGGGCTATATCCAAATCTGAAAAGATATGGCCCATTTGCCACCACCAACAGCAAACATCAACATGAAGCATGTGTTTCAAATTGGAAGTGGCTCGCTGCATACGTACGACCGCTAGCGTGAGTTCCACAGACGCACAGACAGAAACGCAGACGGACGGCTATTGGGTTGCCCAAAAAGTAATTATAGTAGTAATATAGTCGGCGTTGACAAATTTTTTCAACGGCTTGTGACTCTGTAATTGCATTCTTTCTTCTGTCAGTTATCAGCTGTTACTTTTAGCTTGCTTTAGAAAAAAAGTGCACGAAATTTTGTTTACATTTGTTTGTTTGGCGTCAATTTTAATATGGGTACCACATGTGTTGAAAGAAATTCATTTAACATACCGAATCAACGCTTGTGATATGCACCTTAAACGCAATGAATTCGATCCGTTTTTAAAACAAATCATAACTGGAGATGAAAAATGGATTGTTTACAACAACGTTAGTCGAAAACGATCATGGTCCAAGCATGGTGAACCAGCTCAAACCACTTCAAAGGCTGATATCCACCAAAAGAAGGTTATGCTGTCTGTTTGGTGGGATTGGAAGGGTGTGGTATATTTTGAGCTGCTTCCGAGGAACCATACGATTAATTCGGATGTTTACTGTCAACAATTGGACAAATTGAATACAGCCATCAAGGAGAAGCGACCAGAATTGGTCAATCGTAAAGGTGTCATATTCCACCAGGACAACGCTAGACCGCACACATCATTGGTCACTCGCCAAAAACTGAGTGAGCTTGGCGGGAACTTTTGATGCATCCACCATATAGCCCTGACCTTGCACCATCAGACTACCATTTATTTCGATCTTTGCAGAACTCCTTAAATGGTAAAACTTTCGGCAATGATGAGGCTATAAAATCGCACTTGGTTCAGTTTTTTTGCAGATAAAGGCCAGAAGTTCTATGAGCGTGGAATACTAAATTTGCCAGGAAGATGACAAAAGGTTATCGAACTAAATGGCAATTATATATTTGATTAAAGTTTATTCTAAGATTTATTAAAAATGAATTTACTTTCTTTTAAAAAATCCGCAAATACTTTTTGAGCAACCCAATATAAGGAAAGACGGCCGTAATAAGAACACCTATAGTGGTGTTCAAAAAACACATAACATTCAGAAAAAGCATGAAATGTTTGAATATTATTTCATGTAAATGTAGTCCGTTACTGCGCCACAAATGGTCTATCCGCTTTGTTCAATTTGGTCATTCCAATATTTCAGCCGGTATCCCACGTATAAATGGTTCAATGTTGTCTTCAAATGCGTCAGTTGAAGCGGGCTTGTCTGTATAGACATAAGCTTTAACATAGCCCGACAAAAAAATTGTATAAAGGCGTTAAATCGCACGATCTACATTAATAGGAACAAGTAAAAGCGTGCTAAGTTCAGCCGGGCCGAATCTTATATACCCTCCACCTTGGATCGCATTTGTTTTTTTCCGGCAAAACAGGATATAAGAAAAGATTTGCTCTGCTATTAGAGCGATATCAAGATATAGACTGGTTTGGACCACAATTAAATTATATGTTGGAGAACTGTGTAAAATGTCAGCCAATTCGAATAACAATTGCGCCCTTTGGGGGCTCAAGAAGTAAAATAGAGAGATCAATTTATATGGGAGCTGTATTGGGCTATAGACCGATTCAGACCATAATAAATCCGTCGTACAAAATTTCAGGCAAATCGGGTAATAATTGCGCCCTCTAGAGGCTCAAGAAGTAAAGACCCAAGATCGGTGTATATGACATCTATATCAGGTTATGGACCGATTTGAACCATACTTGACACAGTTGTTGGATATCATAACAAAACACATCGTGCAAAAATTCATTCAAATCGGAAAAGAATTGCGCCCTCTAGAGACTCAAAAAGTCAAGACCCAAGATCGGTTTATATGACAGCTATATCAGGTTATGGACCGATTTGAACCATACTAGGTACAGTTGTTGGATATCATAACAAAATACTTCGTGCAAAAATTCATTCAAATCGGATAAGAATTACGCACTCTAGAGGCTCAAGAAGTCAAGACCCAAGATCGGTTTATATGGCAGCTATATCAAAACATGGACCGAAATGGCCCATTTACAATACCAACCGACCTACACTTATAAGAAGTATTTGTGCAAAATTTCTAGAGGCTAGCTTTACTCCTTCGGAAGTTAGCGTGCTCTCGACAGACAGACGGACGGACATGGCTAGATCGACATAAAACGTCGCGACGATCAAGAATATATATACTTTATGGGGTCTCAGACGAATATTTCGAGTAGTTACAAACAGAATGCCGGAATTAGTATACCCCCCATCCTATGGTGGAGGGTATAAAAAGTTTGCTGAAAATAGCAAACACTGTCTAAATGTCATCAGTTCATTTTTCTCCTATTGTAGCAGCAGTCTTGCTATTACAGCAGTGGTTCTGCAATTTCAAAGCAGCAGGTTTACTGCTAAAAAGTCTGTTGTTTGCTGAAAATTACTATGTTAGATGCAACAAGTAAGAGCGTGCTAAGTTCGGCCGGGCCGAATCTTATATACCCTCCACCATTGATCGCATTTGTCGAGTTCTATGCGCGGTATCTCTTTTTAGACAAACATAGAATATTGAATAAGAACTGTTATGCTATCGGAGCTATATCAAGTTATAGTCCGATTCGGACCATAAATGAATGCTGAACATTGTAGAAGACATTGTGTAATATTTCAGTTCATTCGGATAAGAATTGCGCCTTGTAGGGTCTCAAAAAGCAAAATCGGGAGATAGGTTTGTATGGGAGCTGTATCAAGCTATTGGTCGATTCAGAACATATTAGACACGTATGTTGAAGGTCATGAAAGAAGCCGTTATACAAAATTTCAGCCAAATCGGATGAGAATTGTGTCCTCTAGAGGTTCAAGAAGTCAAGATCCCAGATCGGTTTATATGGCAGCTATATCAGGTTCAATACCGATTTAGGCCATACTTAGCACAGTTATTGGAAGTCATAACAAACACTCCACGCAAAATTTCAGCCAAATCGGATGGGAATTGTGCGCTCTACTGGCTCAAGAAGTCAAATTTCAGCCAAATCGGATGAGAATTATGTCCTCTAGAGGTTCAAGAAGTCAAGATCCCAGATCGGTTTATATGGCAGCTATATCAGGTTCAATACCGATTTAGGCCATACTTAGCACAGTTATTGGAAGTCATAACAAACACTCCACGCAAAATTTCAGCCAAATCGGATGGGAATTGCGCGCTGTACTGGCTCAAGAAGTCAAGATCCAAGATCGGTTTATATGAAAGCTATACCAGATTATGAATCGATTTGAATCATACTTAGCATAGTTGTTGGAAGTGCTACCAGAACACTACGCTCTAAGTCTCAGTTAAATCGGACGAAAATTGCGCCCTCTAGAGGCTCAAGAAGTCAAGACCCAAGATTGATTTATATGGCAGCAATATCAAAACATGGACCGATGTAAAGTGGTGTAGTTGTTGGAAGTGCTACCAAAACACTACGTGCAAAATTTTAATAAAATCGGATGAGAACTGCGCCCTCTAGAGGCTCAAGAAGTCGAGACCTAAGATCGGTTTATATGGCAGCTATATCAAAACATGGACCGAGTTGGCCCATTTACAATACCAACCGACCTACACTAATAAGAAGTATTTGTGTAAGATTTCAAGCGGTTAGCTTTACTCCTTCGAAAGTTTGCGTGCTTTCGGCAGACGGACGGACATGGCTAGATCGACTTAAAATTACATGACGATCAAGAATATATATACTTTATGGGGTCTTAGACGTATATTTCGAGATGTTACAAACAGAATGACGAAATTAGTATACCCCCATCCTATGGTGGAGGGTATAAAAATAAAATACAAATGTAAGTGTGTGTCTCAGTAGATGTTTATGATCGCCGCTGAATGTATACTTTACATAATAGTTTTTCTTTAAATTTAGATACTACTGTACACAATAGTAGAGATATATCAACAAGTAAAAGGGTGCTAAGTTCAGCCAGGCCGAAACTCACCAAAATGGATTCTGCTAAAAATTTATTAAAATAATTTAAGTTGAAGGGCATAATTATATTCTACATACCAAACTTCTGTCAAACCGGCAAAAATTAAACCTTCTAGGAACAGAACAACGATGATCGAGATACATGTTGTACGGTCCAAATCAGTCTACCAGGTTATAGACTGATTTGGACCGTATTTGGCACAGTCGTTGGAAGTCGTAACAGTACACCGCATGCAAAAGCTCAGCCACACTTCAAATGTATACCAATGAATGGATCAGGTAGCTTCTTTAAAGTAATATTCCACAAATTAAAAATATGCCTTCCAACAAAATTTCTAAAAAAAATTCTAAAAAAATGCCTAAAGTAATCAAAACAAATAACAGGCAACCATTTAAAAGGAGCATACATTTTTTTTCTGTTGTTTTGTGTACTCAAAACAGCATATTTTGTTAGTTAAAATAGCAGTACGAAATGTTAGCTAATATAGCAGCCCTGTGTTCGGTGAAACAGCGGTAATGTCTGCTTTCCCATTTTCAGCAGATAAAAACTGGTGTTTTAACAAACATTTTTGCTGTTTTGAATAACAAATTTGGTTGAGTGTAGCCGGCCAATTGGCCGGTCCCGAACGTGAAATAAAATGTTCACCAAACTCGCATCTCAATAAGTCCACTGTTACGCGTTCTGTGTGGCATGTGGCACCGTCTTGTTGGGACGAGATGTCATGCAAGTCAAGCTCTTGATTTTTGGGCAAAACTAAGTCGGATATCATCTCATGGTAGCGCTCACTATTCACAGTTACGTTACGATTCGCATCATCTTTGAAAAAGTATGGTCGACTGATGCCACCAGCACATAAACCGCACTACATTTTGGCTTTTCTATATGCATTGGTAGCTCTTGCAATGCTTCTGGCTGATCTTTACTCCAAAATCGATAATTCTGCTCATTTAAGTACTCATTGAGCCAAAAATGAGCTTCCACGTGAAACGGAAGGAGCGCGCTATGAACTTTCATAACAGAGCACGCATTTTGAAACCAAAATTCAATAATTTGCAAGCGTTGTTCATTTGTAAAACGATTCATGGGCAAACTGTAGACCAAACTGAAGATGTATGACAGTCAAACAAAACACGAAACGTGCGTGACCTGTTTAAACCAGTATTGCCAAAAAGTTAATAGCTAAAAAATCACCCTTCGTAAATAGGACTATCATAAGCAGAGCGACCATATAGAGAACATCCACTGAGGCCATAGTGCCGCAGAGGTTGGCATGTGAGCCAATGACGCCGAACACCTAGATTCAAATCCCGGCCTGAACATCAGAAAAAAATTTTCAGCGGTGGTTGTATCCTTGCTTAAACAGCCAACATGTATGAGGTATCCTACCACTAAAACATCTCTATCAGATGAAGTTTTTTACCGACGTCATGATTGACGTGACAATCTCTTCTGGCGCCACATTGTCCGTTGAAAAGTTCTAGTGTTTCCTTACAAGACATTGTTCGTACATTGCCTGACTTCTGAAAATATTCAAACGTAATAGGTCTCGAGGAAAGGATATTCCTTAGCCTAGTGGCCTCAGATATTTCCTCCACGGAGTTGCAGATTTAGGATTTTTTCTGAGCCTTTCTCAGCTCGCCCTGGTATTTTCTTAGCTCAACCTTGTAAACGTGTGGTGTTCTTGTGGCTTTCGCCCTGTTGAAGAGTTTTCTGCAGCCCTTCCTAGGTGGTCGCTTTTTGCCCCATGGTTAGGCACTAAGAAATGATGACACAAGTGAGTCTTTCAGAGCCTTCGTGATCTGTTTAACAGTATGTCTATGTCCTCCGTAGTTTTTACTTCCTTTTCTGGTCTAGAAAGGATAGTCGTGCAGAATGAGAGCCGAAATTTATCCTAATCCGTCTTTCTTCTGTTTAGACGAGGAACCACTTCTGCAGTGTTTTCGCCAAGGCTGAAACTAATATAACGATGATAATATAACGGCGATATCTAGAATAGTCTCCAGTGCCCTAGTGGGCGTAGTCCTCATCAATTCGCCAATGCTATGTTTTATTATCCTTACGTTGCTATATTTTGAGATTGCTATCCACCAAACTACTGAGGTGTAAATAAATATTAGTCTTATCACGCCCCTGTAGGGCCAATTGACTATCTTCGGATTCAGGCCCTTTTTCGAGACTTAGATCCAACATCTGTGAGCCTTCTCGGTACACTTCTAATTCAGTTTCACTCCTAAGTATTTTACTTTGCCATATATCGTAATCGTTCTATTAATGAAACGTAATGCGTTAAATTGGCCCACATTCGTTTTTCTCGTGAACAGGCAGATTTCAGTCTTCTCTGGGTTAACATTGAGGTAGGTGTAGCCCTGTCGAATGTTATCTGCAAGACCCTTCTTTATAGTTGATTCGTATCCATTCCCCTTAAGATCGGAGTGGCGATAAAATGCCCCCTGTCATCCTCTCCCTTATACCTTATGTCATAGGACCCACAATTTATTCAACTGCTCCTTAGCATATGGCTTATCCAGTCTCTAAGGACCCAGCCCACCGGTACTGGTCTAAGGATTGGATCAATGTGCCACTTCGCACATTGTTAGAAGCCGCCTCGATGTCAATGCATACCGCCAATGTGTACGTCTTTGCATCGAAGAATTCTTCTACTTTATGCACAACTTCGTGCAGAGCAGTCTCCGCCGACCTTCCCTTGATATAGGTATGGTGTTTGTATTTGAGCAGTTCAATGGATGTCCTACTCTTTAACATCGTATCCATAATACGTGCTATGATTTTGAGAAGAAAGAACTTAAGGCTTTTTGGTCTGTGGGCCTTTGGTGTCGCATTGCCTTGCCGGGCTTGGGTGTAAATACAGCTTTGCGTCCTGTTGGGCATTGGGCATTGGGAGTATATTCAAGTCCTAGGCTGGCTGTGAAAATAGTGACCAGATGGGGCGAAAAATAGTTGGTCTCCTTCAACGGAAGGATGGGGCGAAAGATAGTTGGTTGCAAACGAAATAACAAAATAAAAAAAAAAAACCTCATCCTTTGGTGGTGGGTATAAAAACTAGAGTAATCCGATCCATCCAGTTGTACTTATTATTTTCACAAGTTTTATTTGTAAATCAAAGATTTTGTGCAATTTCTTTTAAAGATTTTTAAATTGAGTTTCTTCAAGATGTAATTTTAACAAGACAAAATTTCATTCTTAATAAATTTAATTCCAAAGTTTTAATTGGCTTAATTTTCTTGGCTAAGTGTAGTTCAATAGCTCTCAGAAAAACTTTGAAGCAAGCAGCTTCACCATTAAGGTGTCAAACAATTTTTTTTTTCAAGCTACAAATGTTCTAACATCGTAGGGAGATTTAAAAGCTGTCACAAAATAGAACATTAAACAGAAGTCCTAAGGTTAACAGTGTGACAACGGTGTACTCAAGAGGAAACCATCATTGTCGTCATCCCCGCTGGCGTAATTGGATGTATGTGCGTTGGCTCGTTTTTTTCGTGCCTTGCCTTGCCACCAAAATGTGTGTTTGTTGCTGAAGATTTTCGTGGAAATGCTATTGCCATTTTATCTGGCCTCAGGAAAGATTTCTTGGAATTTTTAATTAAATAAAAAGCCCAACATTTTCACAGAGCATTTCGGTTGATGATTTCTGCAAATAAAATATTGAAATGAATTCAAATGCTCTCTCACAAGTTATTTGGCTATACGACCAGGACTATAGATTCAGATCCAGATACTTGCTGAGTGATGTGCCCATGAATCAGCATAATTTAAATTTTGTGACTAGATAGTGGAGAGGGTAGCCACTTCAAGTATGTAATAGTCTCATAGGATATGCAAGGTAATGTCCTTAAGGTACAATGCCTCATTGGTCAACTCACACAACATGATTTGTTAAGGACGAATTCAGTCACAGCTTTTTATACCCAACACCATAGATAGGAGTATACTAATCTAGTCATTCCGTTTGTAACACCTCGAAATATTCGTCCGTCCGTCTGTCGAAATCAAGATAGCGGTCGAATGCGTAAAGCTAGCCTCATGAAATATTGTACAGATACTTAATATTAACGTAGGTCGTTGGGGATTGCGAATGGGCCCTATCGGTTCAGATTTAGATATAGCTCTCATATAAACCGATCTCCCGATTTGACTTCTTGAGCTCCTGGAAGCCGCATTTTTCGTCCGATTTGGCTGAAATTTTTCAGTAAATGTTCTGTTAAGATTTCCAACAACAGTGCCAAGTACGGTCTAAATCGGTCTATAACCTGATAAATCTCCCATATAAAGCGATCTCCCGATTTGACGGTTTATATGGGATCCCTGAGAAGACGCAATTTTTGTCAGATTTATCTGAAATTTAGCATGTGGTGTTCTGTTAGGACTTCAATAACTGTGCGAAGTACGGTCCAAGTTAGCTTATAACCTTATTTTGCTCCCATGTAAACCATTTTCTCGAACATCCTTTTTCGGTTCCTAGATGCTTTAATTTTGGCCGGTTTGATATAAGTTTGGTAAGTAAAATAAAATTATGAGCTTCAATTAAATTTATTTTGTATAAATATTAAGCAGAATCCATGGTGATGGGTTTCCATGATTCGGCCCGGCCGAACTTTGCACGCTTTTACTTGTTTCCCGCTCATCTTAATATATAATTCTCAAATGCTTTTTATATCTAGCAGAAAGGAAGAGGAGGTAAGTTTCTTAACAATCTCTCGAATATTCAATTAAGAATTGGCAAATATCATTTTACACATGGCTAGACTTGTCCACCTCCTTAAGTCGCCCGCCCCATGAGCTGAAGCTACAACTGGCGTTGATTACGTGAAGTTTACATTACGGATTACTCATTTTCATGTTGTTTGTCATTGCTTCTCCCACCCTATATAGGAAGAATTATGTTTTGCTAGTCATCAAGACCAAATTTAAGATAGTAGGGGAAATAGAAGTAGTGTTTCCTTGGAGAGGAGTACTCCCTGCTAGACAACATCTAACAAAAATGACATCTGCTTTTTGTGATATTTTTAAATTTTTTAGATTCCTTTTAGTATTTAATATTTTTTACGATACGCAGTTGTAGCCATAGAAATATGAATTGCCATTTTATCCATGATACCAACATAGTTATTTATACCATTTTATTTTAAGATATTAGCAAGTAACAAGTTAAAACGCATTTAGTTTAACCGGGACGAACTTTGGACACCCAACACTTAACCTCATTACGTCAAATCAGGTGAAAATACACCTTTTAGCAGCTATATCGAAATATTGTCAGATCGGGACCAATCTCCCCATCCACGTCTAGGTTTCTAACACAATTTACTATCCTAAACAACAAAACGGGTGATAAGTATATGATAAATATAAATTCAGCGAAATCGGGTAATTAATGCGCTTTTATGGCCACTAGACTAAAATCCGAAGATCGGTATATATGACAGATACTTCAAAATATAATTCGATCTCTGTCATATCGCGAATGTCGAAGACCTCAATACAACTCGCTATGTCACATTTCAGTGAAATAGGATAAACAAGTAAAAGCGTGCTAAGTTCGGCCGGGCCGAATCTTATATACCCTCCACCGTGGATCGCATTTGTCGAGTTCTTTTCCCGGCATCTCTTCTTAGGCAAAAAAGGATATAAGAAAAGAGTTGCTCTACTATTAAAACGATATCAAGATATGGTCCGGTTCGGACCACAATTAAATTATATGTTGGAGACCTGTGTAAAATTTCAGCCAATTCGTATAAGAATTGCGCCCATTGGGGCTCACGAAGTAAAATAGAGAGAACAATTTATATGGGATCTGTATCGGGCTATAGACCGATTCAGACCATAATAAACACGTTTGTTGATGGTCATGAGAGGATCCGTCGTACAAAATTTCAGGCATATCGGATAATAATTGCGACCTCTAAGGGTCAAGAAGTCAAGATCCCAGATCGGTTTATATGGCAGCCATATCAGGTTATGAACCGACTTGTACTTTATTTGATACAGTTGTTGAAAGTAAAAATAAAATACGTCATGCAAAATTTCAGCCAAATCGGATAGGAATTGCGCCCTCTAAAAGCTCAAGAAGTCAAATCCCCAGATCTGTTTATATGACAGCTATATCAGGTTATGGACCGATTTCAACCATACTTGGCACAGTTGTTGGATATCATAACAAAACACGTCGTGCAAAATTTCATTCTGATCGGATAAGAATTGCGCCCTCTAGAGGCTCAAGAAGTCAAGACCCAAGATCGGTTTATATGGCAGCTATATCAGGTTATGGACCGATTTGAACTATACTTGGCGCAGTTGTTGGATATCACAGCAAAACACGTCGTGCAAAATTTCATTCTAATCGGATAAGAATTGCGCACTCTAGAGGCTCAAGAAGTCAAGACCCAAGATCGGTTTATATGGCAGCTATATCAGGTTATGGACCGATTTGAACCATACTCGGCACAATTGGTGGATATAATAACAAAACACGTCGTGCAAAATTTCATTCTGATCGGATAAGAATTGCGCACGCTAGAGGCTCAAGAAGTCAAGACCCAAGATCGGTTTATATGGCAGCTATATCAGGTTATGAACCGATTTGAACTATACTTGGCGCAGTTGTTGGATATCATAACAAAACACGTCGTGCAAAATTTCATTTCAATCGGATAAGAATTGCGCACTCTAGAGGATCAAGAAGTCAAGACCCAAGATCGGTTTATATGGCAGCTATATCAAAACATGGACCGATATGGCCCATTTACAATACCAACCGACCTACACTAATAAGAAGTATTTGTGCCAAAATTTCAAGCGGCTAGCTTTACTCCTTCTGAAGTAAGCGTGCTTTCGACAGACAGACGGACGGACGGACGGACAGACGGACGGACATGGCTAGATCGACATAAAATGTCACGACGATCAAGAATATATATACTTTATGGGGTCTCAGACGAATATTTCGAGTAGTTACAAACAGAATGACGAAATTAGTATACCCCCCATCTTATGGTGGAGGGTATAAAAATGCACTATTTATATATGAAAACTATATCCAAATAAAGACCTATATGGACCATATATAGAGCACGAATGTCTGAGATCAATATAAAAATCAATTTGTGTTTGTTTGTATGTTTGTTTGTTTGTTTGTTTGTATGTTTGTGTGTTCCTTATAGACTCAGAAACGGCTGAGCCGACTTTCCTGAAATTTTCACAGATGGTGCATAATGATCCCGTGGTGAAAATAGGGTACTACATTTTTTGGTATCTGTAGGGGGGCGGACCCTCCCCCTTACCCAAATTTTCAGAAACGCCAGATCTCGGAGATGGGTGGTGCGATTTAAGCGAAATTTTGTGTGCTCTCCTATAGTACCCTAAAAATAAAAATTTGGTTTCCAAATTTCGGATGGTGTACCTAGGTGGGCCGCCCAACCCTAAAACTTACCAAACATATATTTAGACCAATCACGACATTATGGGACTTAAATGAAAGGTATTTTGGATCAGAAAACGTATCTGATATCCAATTATCGGACTAAGTGCTAGGGGGACCACCCCAACCCCCAAAACATCCCTAAATCGGACATATTTACCGACCATGGCAATATGGGACTCAAATGATAGGTATTTGCGAGTAGATCTGAATCCAAATGTGGGACCACGTTTATGGGGATCCACCGCTTCCCCAAAACACCCACCAAATAGGACTTATTTACTGACCATGGGAATATGGGGCTTAAATAAAAAGTATTTGAGTGTAGAATTAGAATCTGATATCCAGATATGAGACCAAGTATTTGGAAGGCCACCTCTCCCCAAAAATCTCCCCCAAAGTGGACACATTTACGACCATAGCCACATGGGGCTCAAATAAAAGGTCTTTGGGAGTAAAGCACAAATCTGATATCAATATTCGGGAAAAGTGTCTATGGGGCCACCCCACCCCCACAACACCACCCAACCCCAAAACACCCCTTAATCGGACATATTTACCGATCATGGCAATATGGGACTCAAATAAAAGGTATTTGCGAGTAGAATACGAATCTGATATCCAAATGAGGAACCACGTTTCTGGGGGTCCACCCCTTCCCCAAAACACCCCCAAACAGGCCTTATTTACTGACCATGGGAATATGGGGCTTTAATAAAAGGTATTTGAGTGTAGAATTATAATCTAATATCCTAATATGGGACCAAGTGTTTGGGTGGCCGCCTCTCCCCAAAAACATCCCCCAAAGAAGACAAATTTACGACCATTGCCATATGGGGCTCAAATGAAAGGTCTTTGGAAGTAAAGCACGAATCTGATGTCAATATTTGGGAAAAGTGTCTATGGGGCCACCCCACCCCCACAACATCACCCAATTAGAATGTATTTGCTGACTTTTGCAATACGAGGCTCAAATAAGAGGTTTTTTTAGAGTGGAACACGAATCCGATATATATTTTCAAGGCCAACTCACTGAGTGGGCGCCCATCCCCAAAAACACCCCCCAAGCCGATCATGTTTGCCGACTATGGAAATATGGAGCTCAAATTAAAGGTATTTGGGAGTAGACCACGTATCTGATATCAACATTAGGGACCAACTGTCTAGGTCCTCACCAAGACAATTGGGTCGTAAAGAGAGTGGAACTAAATATTTATAGGCCCAATACCCCAAACCGGACATATTTGCTGACTTTTGCAATTGGCCAATTTTGAGGCCAATGGCAATATGGGGTTCAAATAAATGATATATAGATATATGGGAATAGAGCACGTTGCTGATATATTTTCCGGGCTTAGTGTTTGGGGGACCACCCCAATCCCCAAACCACTCCTTAATCGGCCATATTTACCGACCATGTCAATGTGGTGCTTAAATGGAAGGAATTGGGGGGTAGAGCAAGAATTGAACCCACACATCGCAAAATGGGGCCCAAATAAAGTAGTAGAATACGAATTTGATATCCAAATGTAGGACCATGTATTTAGGGCATCACCCCATCCCCACCCCGCAAAGGTTAACAATTTTTCGACCATGCCAATACGTGGTTTTTTAGATTAACGAATTTGATAACCTATTTTGGGCCATGTGTTAGGGGGACGCCTCATCGTGTAAACTCCCCTAAACCAATAGCAATATGGGGTTTAAATAAATGGTATTTGAAAGAAGAGCACGATGCTGATATTTTTTCAGGGCTAAGTGTCTGACCTCTGCCCCGAAAACACCACTAAATCAGACATAATGAGAATATCGGGCTGAAATGAAGTATTTTAAGAATGGAGTACACCTTAAATCCAAAATTAAATTCGTAGACCAATAAAAGTCATATGGGATTCGGACAAAGGCACTTATCTTGTTAACCTGTTAGTCAAGCGATATACTATTTTCTTAGCATGGTTTTTCACTAAAAGATCTTTAATTGTTGAAAATAAATATTCCAAGGAAACTTTTTTCCATATAAAGTTACATAAGGCGCAGCGGAGCGGGCCTGGGTCAGCTAGTATCTTATATATAAAGACCACGTATCTGATATCAACATTAGACCACGTATCTGATATCAACATTAGGAGCCACCTCCATAACAACCCCCAAACAGGACGTATTTGCTCACCAAGACAATTTGGGTCTTAAAGAGACTGGAACTAAATATTCATAGTTTTTAAGGCCAATACCCCAAACCGGACATATTTGCTGACTTTTGCAATAAAGACTTTAAATGAGATTAGAAAACGAATTTGATATCCAATTTTGAGGCCAATTGCAATATGGGGTTCAAATAAATGATATATGAGAATAGAGCACGTTGCTGATATATTTTCTGGGCTTAGAATTTGGGAGACCACCCCACTCCCCAAAACCCCGCTAAATCGGGCATATTTACCGACCATGACAATGTGGGGCTTAAATGAAAGTTATTGAGGGGAAGAGCAAGAATTGATACCCATTTTCGGGACCAATTTTCTTGGGGTCTACCCCTTTTCCAAAATACCCCACCAATAGCAATTTTTTAGTGACCATCGCAATATGGGGCTCAATTAAAGGTATTTGGGAGTAGAATACGAATTTGATATCCAAATGTAGGACCCGGAGCGGGCCCAGGTCAGCTAGTATCCCATATATCCAGATATATCAAAATATAGTCCAATGCAGACCATACTCTGGAAGATTGTCAGGAGACCTAACACAACTCACTGTATCACTATTCAGCGAAATCGGATAATAAATGTGGTTTTGATTAAGCTTAAATCAAACCACATTAAGCTTAAAGATATTGTCTGATATAGTCCATCTTCGAACTTAACCTGCATATGGACAAGAAAAGAAGCGCAATATCTCTATTTTTAAAGACTACTAGTTGGACAGGGCCCGCTCCGCTCTCTTATTTAATCTGATCCCTATACTGGCACGGTCAGATGTTTTAGATATTACGCTCCAATGTGGATATCATTTTTGTGCTCTTCTTCCAAATACCTTTCATTTGAGAATTATATTGCTGTGGTCGGTAAATATATTCGGTATGGGGGTATTTTTGGGAGGTGAGGTTGACGCCCATATATAAGATTCTTGATCTAGTCTCAAATACCTTTCATTTGAGCCTAATTTGGTAATTATTGGTTTATATTTCCATTTGGCGGGTTTTGGATGGGGGAACTAACAAACTGCTACTAACATCTTATACAACAAGTAAACGCGTGCTAAGTTCGGCCGGGCCGAATCTTATATACCCTCCACCATGGATCGCATTTGTCGAGTTCTTTTCCCGGCATCTCTTCTCAGGCAAAAAAGGATATAAGAAAAGATTTGCTCTGCTATTAGAGCGATATCAAGATATGGTCGGACCACAATTAAATTATATGTTGGAGACCTGTGTAAAATTTCAGTCAATTCGTATAAGAATTGCGCCCATTGGGGGCTCAAGAAGTAAAATAGAGAGAACGATTTATATGGGAGCTGTATCGGGCAATAGACCGATTCAGACCATAATAAACACGTTTGTTGATGGTCATGAGAGGATCCGTCGTACAAAATTTCAGGCATATCGAATAATAATTGCGACCTTTAGGGATCAAGAAGTCAAGATCCCAGATCGGTTTATATGGCAGCTATATCAGGTAACGAACCGACTTGTACTTTATTTGACATAGTTGTTAAAAGTAACAATAAAAAACGTCTTGCGAAATTTCAGCCAAATCGGATAGAAATTGCGCTCTCTAGAAGCTCAAGAAGTCAAGTCCCCAGATCTGTTTATATGACAGCTATATCAGGTTATGAACCGATTTGAACCATACTTGGCACAGTTGTTAGATATCGTAACAAAGCACGTCGTGCAAAATTTCATTCCAATCGGATAAGAATTGCGCACTCTAGAGGTTCAAGAAATCAAGACCCAAGATCGGTTTATATGGCAGCTATATCGAAACATGGACCAATATGGCCCATTTACAATTCCAACCGACCTACACTAATAAGAAGTATTTGTGAAAAATTTCAAGCGGCTAGCTTTACTCCTTCGGAAGTTAGCGTGATTTCGACAGACAGACGGACGGACGGACATGGCTAGATCGACATAAAATGTCGCGACGATCAAGAATATATATACTTTATGGGGTCTCAGACGAATATTTCGAGTAGTTACAAACAGAATGACGAAATTAGTATACCCCCCATCTTATGGTGGAGGGTATAAAAATCAATTTGTGTTTGTTTGTAGGTTTGTTTAATTTTTTGTGTGTTCCACATTTTCACTGATGGTGCATAATGATCCCATGGTGAAAATAGGGTACTAAATTTGTTTATGTCTGAAGGGGTAGCGGACCTTCCACCTTATTCCGAATTTTCAGAAACGCCAGATCTCGGGTAGTGCGATTTAAGCGAAATTTTGTGTGCTCTCTTATAATAACCTACAAACAAAAATTTGGTATCCAAATTTCGGATGGGGTACCTGTGGGTTTTTGGGTGTGGGCGCCCACACCCAAAAACCTTCCAAATATATATATATATATTGGGTTGCCCAAAAAGTAATTGCGGATTTTTTAAAAGAAAGTAAATGCATTTTTAATAAAACTTAGAATGAACTTTAATCAAATATACTTAACAGCTGATAATTGACAGAAGAAAGAATGCAATTACAGAGTCACAAGCTGTGAAAAAATTTGTCAACGCCGACTATATAAAAAATCCGCAATTACTTTTTGGGCAACCCAATATATATATAAATATATATATATATATATATATATATATATATATATATATATATATATATATATATATATATATATATATATATATACACACCAATCACGACAATTTGGGATTAGAAAACGTGTCTGATATCTAATTGTCAGACCAAGTGTTTGGAGGACCCCTCAACCACCAAAACCCCCCTAAATCGGACACATTTACCGACCATGGCAATATGGGACTCAAATGAGAAGTATTTGCGGGTAAAATACGAATCTGATATCCAAATGTGGGACCAAGTTTTTGGGGGTCCAACCCTTTACCAAAACAACCCCCAAACAGGACTTATTTACTGACCATGGCAATATGGGACTTAAATAAAAGGTATTTGAGTGTAGAATACGAATCTAAAATCCACATGTGGGACCACGTGTTTGGAGGCCGGCCATCCACGAGAACATTCCGCAAAGAGGACAAATTTACGACCATAGCAATGTGGGGCTTCATTAAAAGGTCTTTGGATGTAAGCACAAATCTGATATCAATATTAGGGAAAAGGGTCTATGCGGCCCATACACCACCCAAATAGGAAGTATTTGCGGACCATTCCAATATGACGCTCAAATTAGAGATTTTTGGGAGAAGAACACGAATCTGATATATATTTTCAAGGCCAAGTCACTGAGTGGCCGCCTCATCCCCCAAAACACCCACCAAATCGGTCATGTTTGCCGACTATGGAAAAATGGAGCTCAAATGAAAGGTATTTGGGAGTAGACCATGAATCTAATATCAACATTAGCGAACAACTGTCTAGGGGACGTCCCACCACCATAACAACCCCCGAATAGGACGTATTTGTTCACCAAGACAATATGGGTCTATTACTTGCTGGCTTTTGCCTTAAGGGATTTAAATGAATGGTATTTGAGATTAAAAAACGATTTTGATATCCAATTTCGAGGCCAATGGCAATATGGTGTTCAAATTAATGATAGATAGATATATGAGAATAGAGCACGTTGCTGATATATTTTCAGGGCTTAGTATTTGGGGGACCACCCACCCCCAAAACACCCATAAAAGGGACATATTTACCGAATTGATACCCCATATCGGGTCTACCCCGTTCCCAAAATACTCCAAAAACAGCAATTTTTTACTAACCATCTCAATATGGGGCTCAAATAAAGTTATTTGAGAGTAGAATGCGAATTTGATATCCAATTGTAAGACCATGTATTTAGGGCATCATCCTTTCCCCAAAACATCCCCCAAAGGGTAACATTTTTCGACCATGCTAATATGTGACAAAAATGAAATGTATTTGATATTAGAAAACGAATTTGATAACCATTTTCGGGCCCATCTGTTTGGGGGACGCCTCATCCTGTAAACTCCCCTCAAAACCAATGGCAATATGCGATATGCGGTTTAAATAAATGGTATTTGAGAGAAGAGCACGATGCTGATATTTTTTCAGGGCCAAATGTATAGGGGGAGAACACCTCTAAATCAGACATCATGAGAATATCGGGCTGCAATAAGGTATTTTAAGAATAGAGCACACCTTACATTGAAACTTAAATTCGTAGACCAATAATTGGTCTACGAATTCGTATGATCATATGTCATTCAGATAAAGGCACTTACATTGTTAAACTGTTAGTCAAGCGATATACTTTTTTCGTAGCATGGTATTTCAGTAACAGCCCTTTAATTGTCAAAAATAAATATTCGAAGGAAAATTTTACTCCATATAAAATAAAAGAAGGCGCAGCGGAGCGGGCCGGGTTCAGCTAGTATTAGTATAAGAAAACTTAATAATTTTTATTAATATAAACCAAGTAAAAGCGTGCTAAGTTCGGCCGGGCCGAATCTTATATACCCTCCACCATGGATCGCATTTGTCGAGTTCTTTTCCCGCCATATCTTCTTAGGCAAAAAAGGATATAAGAAAAGATTTGCTCTGCTATTAGAGCGATATCAAGATATGGTCCGGTTTGGACCACAATTAAATTATATGTTGGAGACCTGTGTAAAATGTCAGCCAATTCGAATAAGAATTGCGCTCTTTGTGAGCTCAAAAAGTAAAATAGAGAGATCGATTTATATGGGAGCTGCATCGGGCTATGGACCGATTCAGACCATAATAAACACGTATGTTGATGGTCATAAAAGAATCCGTCGTACAAAATTTCAAGCAAATCGGATAATAATTGCGACCTTTAGAGGCACAAGAAGTCAAGATCCCAGATCGGTTTATATGGCACCTATATCGGGTTATGAACCGACTTGTACTTTATTTGACATAGTTGTTGAAAGTAACAATAACAAGTAAAAGCGTGCTAAGTTCGGCCGGGCCGAATCTTATATACCCTCCACCATGGATCGCATATGTCGAGTTCTTTTCCCGGCATCTCTTCTTAGGCAAAAAAAAGGATATAAGAAAAGATTTGCTCTGCTATTAGAGCGATATCAAGATATGGTCCGGTTTGGACTACAATTAAATTATATGTTGGAGACCTGTGTAAAATGTCAGCCATTTCGAATAAGAATTGCGCCCTTTGTGGGCTCAAGAAGTAAAATAGAGAGATCGATTTATATGGGAGCTATATCAGGCTATAAACCGATTCAGACCATAATAAACACGTATGTTAATGGTCATGAGAGAATCCGTCGTACAAAATTTCAGGCAAATCGGATAATAATTGCGACCTCTAGAGGCTCAAGAAGTCAAGATCCCAGATCGGTTTATATGACAGCTATATCAGGTTATGAACCGATTTGAACCTTATTTGGCACAGTTGTTGGATATCATAACAAAATACTACATGCCAAAATTCATTCAAATTGGATAAGAATTGCGCCCTCTAGAGGCTCAAGAAGTCAAGACCCAAGATCGGTTTATATGACAGCTATATCAGGTTATGGACCGATTACAACCATACTTGGCACAGTTGTTGGATATCGTAACAAAACACGTCGTGCAAAATTTCATTCCAATCGGATAAGAATTGCGCACTCTAGAGGCTCAAGAAGTCAAGACCCAAGATCGGTTTATATGGCAGCTGTATCAGGTTATGGACCGATTTGAACCATACTTGGCACAGTTGTTGGATGTCATAACAAAACACGTCGTGCAAAATTTCATTCCAATCGGATAAGAATTGCGCACTCTAGAGGCTCAAGAAGTCAAGACCCAATATCGGTTTATATGGCAGCTATATCAGGTTAAAGACCGATTTGAACCATACTTGGCACAGTTGTTGGATGTCATAACAAAACACGTCGTGCAAAATTTCATCCCAATCGGATAAGAATTGCGCACTCTAGAGGCTCAAGAAGTCAAGACCCAAGATCGGTTTATATGGCAGCTATATCAGGTTATGGACCGATTTGAACCATACTTGGCATAATTGTTGGATATCATAACAAAACACGTCGTGCAAAATTTCATTCCAATCGGATAAGAATTGCGCACTCTAGAGGCTCAAGAAGTCAAGACCCAAGATCGGTTTATATGGCAGCTATATCAAAACATGGACCGATATGGCCCATTTACAATACCAACCGACCTACACTAATAAGAAGTATTTGTGCAAAATTTCAAGCGGCTAGCTTTACTCCTTCGGAAGTTAGCGTGCTTTCGACAGACAGACGGACGGACGGACGGACGGACGGACGGACGGACGGACGGACGGACGGACAGACGGACGGACATGGCTAGATCGACATAAAATTTCACGACGATCAAGAATATATATACTTTATGGGGTCTCAGACGAATATTTCGAGTAGTTACAAACAGAATGACGAAATTAGTATACCCCCCATCTTATGGTGGAGGGTATAAAAAACGCCTTGCTAAATTTCAGCTAAATCGGATAGGAACTGCGCCCTCAAGAAGCTCAAGAAGTCAAGTGCCCAGATCTGTTTATATGACAGCTATATCAGGTTATGAACCGATTTGAACCATATTTGGCACAGTTGTTGGATATCATAACAAAATACTACGTGCCAAAATTCATTCAAATCGGATAGGAATTGCGCACTCTAGAGGCTCAAGAAGTCAAGACCCAAGATCGGTTTATATGACAGCTATATAAGGTTATAGACCGATTTGAACCATACTTGGCACAATTTTTGGATATCGTAACAAAACACGTCGTGCAAAATTTCATTCCAATCGGATAAGAACTGCGCACTCTAAAGGCTCAAGAAGTCAAGACCCAAGATCGGTTTATATGGCAGCTATATCAAAACATGGACCGATATGTCCCATTTACAATACCAACCGACCTACACTAATAAGAAGTATTTGTGCAAAATTTCAAGCGGCTAGCTTTACTCCTTCGGAAGTTAGCGTGCTTTCGACAGACAGACGGACGGACGGACGGACGGACGGACAGACGGACGGACATGGCTAGATCGACATAAAATTTCACGACGATCAAGAATATAAATACTTTATGGGGTCTCAGACGAATATTTCGAGTAGTTACAAACAGAATGACGAAATTAGTATACCCCCCATCTTATGGTGGAGGGTATAAAAAAATGTAAAACTTTGGCTATAAAAGCTGGATATTATTGTTGAGTGTTGTTCAGGTTCGCTTGGTTTAGGAAATAAAAAATCGCATTTTCAGCTGACGGCTTTCCTAGCCAAAGATAGCAGCTAAAATGTAATATTTATTCAGACTCTTAGTTAATTAGTTTTTTACAATGTTCTTAAAATACATACACTTGTGTTTTGATTATATAATTTTAAACCAACAGTTGAACAGTATTTCGCTCCGTGTTTCGAATGAAATAAAATGAAACAATATTTTATTTACAAAGAAACTCGACCGTCTTGTTTAAAGAAAACTTTAAAAAGGAAGTAATTTAATTGTCATTTGATTATTCTTTTATCTTCTTTACATCGTTGTATTTTAATACAGAAATTGGAGTGTATTACAGGGTTGTAAAATTGTGTAGTACATTACAACTTAACAACAACTTTGCCAACTTAACAACAGTGCGGGTTGACAAACCATTTTTGGTTTTCATGACAGCGCTGCGTACCATTTCCACTATTGAGAGGAGTTGACAATTCTGTTGTACCATTCGAAGATCCAATCGGAAAGTGATTTAGTGTTTGGGCCTCTCTCAGTGGTGAGTCTAATGGCACATATGTAAAAGGACGTGAATTCAAAATATGTTTTACATCAGACAAGGCAGCTCTTAAGTGTTCTTCTCGCAGGCCTCTGTTTGGCAAAATTTCCATGAGCACCGACTTTATAGACCGCACCAACCTCTCCCATGCTCCCCCCATATGCGGAGAGACGGGAGCAATAAACACCCATTCAATATTGAAATTTACAATGTGTACTGCTCTCACTTTCATGTATGTGAAAACAACACCCCACCGTTTCTCCTTTCGCCTATGTCAATTGACCCAAAGTAGTCAATGCCTGTATTATAGAAAGGTCTGGTGAAAGCTGAAAGTCTCTCTGCTGGTAGACTTCCCATGACAGGAGCATGAGGAACAGCGCGTCGAAGTTTGCAGTGTGGCCATGTTCTAGAACTTTTACGGATTGCTGCTCGTAAACCATATATCCAAAAGACTTGACGAATTTCATTTACCACGATCTCGTTATGTTGATGATGAAGTTTGCGATGGTAGTACTCAATTAATAAGTTTGTTTGAGCCTGAACTTATTGGATTGAAGGAGTTTGGCAGAGTACAGAACGAGGTTTATGTTGTGAGTAGCGGTTGGCGGTGGTATTCGCGATTACAAGTTTTGACGTTTGTGAAGTCACCGATTGGATATTTGTTGATGAGTTAGTGGTCGCGGGAGCTGGTGGGCAAGAGAATGCCGCTTGCCATATGACTTGATTCTTCTTGCTATTTGGGCTACTCTTTGACTTGGTGGTTACCGCTCGGGAGCGCTTTGAGAGGCGTTCTTTGCGTATGAGGCCAGGACGGGTGGTTGAGAGAATCTTAAATGATGTGGTTACCTTAGAGGATGTTTTTGGTGTTGAGGCTGCAGTCTTCGCTACATTCGATACATCATTATGTTGTCCATCATCGTCTCGGGTATTACTTGCCTTCTTTGTTGTGTGTTCTCCTGGGGGCGTTGAAGGAGCCTCGGCGGATGAAGGTGCAGCGTCTGCGTTGTCTACGTTGACGTTGTTGTTCTTAAAATACATACACTAATGTTTTGATTATATATTTTTAAACGAAAAGTATTTCACTCCGTGTTTCGAATAAAATAGTTGTTATTTGCGTATTCTTTTATCTTCTTTACATCGTTGTATTTTAATACAGAAATTTGAGTGTATTACGTGGTTGTAAAATTTTGTAGTACAATACATGGCATGCTATGTACTTCAATAAGTGTATTAATTTTTTAATGAGATTTGAATAAGGACTTTAAGACAATTAATTTGAATATTATACATTTTTCAACAATTCAAATTCTATAGAATAAGAACATGATAAAAATTTGTTAAATTTTCGGCTCAATATTTTTTCTCTCATGTGAAGAATTTAATACGTATTTTATTGGAAAGATTAGATCAAATAAGATTATATTAATTTCATATTTGAAATAAACCTTTCATAAAAAAACACAATAAATTTAAGCCAATAGTTTATAATTATTTTTTAGGATTTGCCTCTGTGCAGTCGCACAAGCTTACCTCATATTTAATTTGGACTCCCCTGTTTTAAAATTCGTGATAACTTTGGCTGGGTGAAACTTCAAATTAATCCACAATATAGACTTACAACGTAATTATGAAATATTTAATCGGTTAGAAGACGAGAACAACAAGTTGAACGAGACCACCGGTATCAAAAGATATTGTCGAATTCCAGTTGGCAAGAATTCGCTCTCAACTTGTCGATCTAAGGCAATCCAAGAGACAGAAACTCTCATTTAACTGGATTGGGTCAGCCTGGAAATGGATTGCTGGATCGCCTAACGCAACGGATTGCGACGAGATCATGAGAAGCCAGGAGGCATTAGTCACCAATAACGATGTACAATACAATAACGATGTACAATACAAGATTAACTCTGAGATTTTCATGAAGACAAAGGAACTTTTGCGAACCATTAATGGAGTCGTCACTGCAACAAATGACACCCTGGGCCGCAACAACCAGGTTAAGTTTTCGCAGGAGATGCAACACAAGGTTTTTGATTCTTAAAGAGGATGTCGGCGAATTGGTTCGAGCTTGAAAAACGGCCAAGGCTAGAGTCGCGAATAGCAATCTATTGAACAACGAGGGGTTGAATCGACTAATAGGCGAAATAGACGGTCTTCCCTACAATAATGTCATCGAGGCCATCGTGTACAGCGAGCCTTCAATTTATACTGATGGGACTCGCCTGCTGTCAATCCTTCGGGATTGACAATATGTATCCCAAAAAGTAATTGCGGATTTCTCATATAGTCGGCGTTGACAAATTTTATCACAGCTTGTGACTCTGTAATTGCATTTTTTCTTCTGTCAGTTATCAGCTGTTACTTTTAGCTTGCTTTAGAAAAAAAGTGCAAAAAAAGTATATTTGATTAAAGTTCATTCTAAGTTTTATTAAAAATGCATTTACTTTCTTTTAAAAAATCCGCAATTACTTTTTGGGCAACCCAATATATATAAGAATGCATATCTTTTTTTTATATATATATATAAGAATGTATATCTAAATATTAACTGATTCCTGAAATTTACCAGTAATATCGAGAAAAAATCCTTCCTACCAAATTACGATAGGATCTATTTACAAATGACCATTTTATTCCAGTATTACTGCAAATCGGACGAACATATATATGGGAGCTTTATCCAAATCCTACCGATGGAAATTGTGGCCTATAGTTTGAACACATTTTAACATGAACAGACGGACAGACAGACTGTCGGTGATAGCTAAATCGAATCATAAAGTGATTCTGAGTCGATCGGTTTACTTATTAATGGGTCTACCTCTCTTCCTTCTGGGTTTTACAAACAAATGCACCAAGTTATAATACCCTGTACCATATTGGTGACGTAGGATATAAAAAACATATTACTGATTGTGTAAAATATCAATCTCAAAATTTTGGGAATTTGACTCTTCAATTTTCACCACAGAAAAAATTTAATTTTATATTTGTCTTCAGAAAAAAAATTTTTGTTAACACATTTTTTCAGAATTGTTCATGAATATTTAATATATTGTATTTAGGTTAGGTTGAACAAGTAAAAGCGTGCTAAGTTCGGCCGGGCCGAATCTTATATACCCTCCACCATGGATCGCATTTGTCGAGTTGTTTTCCCGGCATCTCTTCTTAGGCTAAAAAGGATATAAGAAAAGAGTAGCTCTGCTATTAAAACGATATCAAGATATGGCCCGGTTCGGACCACAATTAAATTATATGTTGGAGATCTGTGTAAAATTTCAGCCAATTCGTATAAGAATTGCGTCCATTGGGGCTCACGAAGTAAAATAGAGAGAACGATTTATATGGGATCTGTATCGGGCTATGGACCGATTCAGACCATAATAAACACGTTTGTTGATGGTCATGAAAGGATCCATCGTACAAAATTTCAGGCATATCGGATAATAATTGCGACCTCTAGGGGTCAAGAAGTCAAGATCCCAGATCGGTTTATATGGCAGCTATATCAGGTTATGAAACGATTTGAACCTTATTTGACACAGTTGTTGAAAGTAAAAATAAACTACGTCATGCAAAATTTCAGCCAAATCGGATAGGAATTGCGCCCTCTAGAAGCTCAAGAAGTCAAATCCCCAGATCTGTTTATATGACAGCTATATCAGGTTATGGACCGATTTCAACCATACATGGCACAGTTGTTGGATATCACGACGAAATACTTCGTGCAGAAACTCATTCAAATCGGATAAGAATTGTGCCCTCTAGAGGCTCAAGAAGTCAAGACCCAAGATCGGTTTATATGGCAGCTATATCAGGTTATGAACCGATTTAAACCATACTTGGCACAGTTGTTGGGTATCATAACAAAACACGTCGTGCGTCGTCAGATAAGAATTGCGCCCTCTAGAGGCTCAAGAAGTCAAGACCCAAGATCGGTTTATATGGCAGCTATATCAGGTTATGGACCGATTTGAACCATACTTGGCACAGTTGTTGGATATCATAACAAAATACGTCGTGCAAAATAGGAATTGCGCCCTCTAGAAGCTCAAGAAATCAAATCCCCAGATCTGTTTATATGACAGCTATATCAGGTTATGGACCGATTTCAACCATACATGGCACAGTTGTTGGATATCATGACGAAATACTTCGTGCAGAAACTAATTCCAATCGGATAAGAATTGCGCACTCTAGAGGCTCAAGGAGTCAAGACCCAAGATCGGTTTATATGGCAGCTATATCAAAACATGGACCGATATGGCCCATTTACAATACCAACCGACCTACACTAATAAGATGTATTTGTGCAAAATTTCAAGCGGCTAGCTTTACTCCTTCGGAAGTTAGCGTGCTTTCGACAGACAGACGGACGGACGGACGGACGGACAGACGGACGGACATGGCTAGATCGACATAAAATGTCGCGACGATCAAGAATATATATACTTTATGGGGTCTCAGACGAATATTTCGAGTAGTTACAAACAGAATGACGAAATTAGTATACCCCCCATCTTATGGTGGAGGGTATAAAAACGAATTTGATATGCAATTCTGAGGGCAATGGCAATATGGGATTCAAATAAACGATATATAGATACATGAGAATACAGCACGTTGCTGATATATTTTCAGGGCTTAGAATTTGGGGGACCTCCCCACTCCCCAAAACACCCCAACCATGACAAAGTGGGGCTTAAATGAAAGGTATTGGGGGGTCGAGCAAGAATTGATACCCACTTTCGGGACCAATCTACCCCTTTCCCAAAATACCCCACAAACAGCAATTTTTTACTAGCCATTACTGGGGGACCACCTCTCCCCCGAAAACACCACCACTATCGTGCTGAAATGAATTATTTTAAGAATGGAGTACACCTTACATTCAAACTTAAATAAATTCGTAGACCAATAAAGATCATATGGGATTCATATAAAGGCACTTATATAGTTAAACTGTTAGTCAAGTTAGCATGGTATTTCACTAAAAGATCTTTAGTTGTCGAAAATAAATATTCCAAGGAAACGTTCCATATAAAGTAGAATAAGGCGCAGAGGAGCGGGCCCGGGTCGGCTAGTGATAGATATTTATGAATAGAGTGCGCCATTCAAATATGTGCTCAAGTGGCAGATGGAGTGTGGCGCACAACCTTCATACAGACACCCTCCACCAAGCGGATGTATACACCAATCATGGCAATATGGGGTTAAACTAAAGTTATAAGGTTGTGCACAGGACACTGTATGATTTAATTAATGTATGGGGACACAAATAAATGTAGGCATCCATAAACCAAAAATTGTGACTTTCAGAGTGGAAGAAAAAGTTGCAAACCTTAACGTTAAGGTTGCAACAATGTTTAGGTCATCAATAGACAAGACAAGACCTTTAATACTCCCTTTACCTTTTAATAGTAAGAACTATCGCCACCGCACCAAATATATAGACTGGCATGTTAGTTCTTTAGCACAGGAAATCATTTAATATGGCAATTTGATTTGATTTAAAACACCGAATCTTCCACCTCCACCATGGATCGCATTTGTCGAGTTCTTTTCCCGGCATCTCTTCTTAGGCAAAACAGGATATAGGAAAAGATTTGCTCTGCGATTAGAGCGATATTAAGATATGGTCCGGTTTGGACCACAATTAAATTATATGTTGGAGACCTGTGTAAAATGTCAGCCAATTCGAATAAGAACTGCGCCTTTTGGGGGCTCAAGAAGAAAAATAGAGAGATCGATTTATATGGGAGCTGTATCGGGCTATAGACCGATTCAGACCATATTAAACACGTATGTTGATGGTCATGAGAGGATACGTCGTACAAAATTTTAGGCAAATCGGAAAATAATTGCGACCTCTAGAGACTCAAGAAGTCAAGATCCCAGATCGGTTTACATGGCAGCTATATCAGATTATGAACCGATTTGAGCCTTATTTGACACAGTCATTGAAAGTAAGAATAAAATACGTCATGCAAAATTTCATCCAAATCGGATAGGAATTGCGCCCTCTAGAAGCTCAAGAAGTCAAGTCCCCAGATCTTTTTATATGACAGCTATATCAGGTTATGAACTGATCTCAACCACACTTGGCACAGTTGTTGAATATCATAACAAAATACTTCGTGCAAATAGTCATTCAAATCGGATAAGGATTCCGGCCTCTGGAGGCTCAAGAAGTAAAGACCCATGATCGGTTTGTATGACAGCTATATCAGGTTTTAAAACGATTTGAACCATACATGGCACAGTTGTTGAATATCATAACAAAATACTTCGTGCAAAAGGTCCTTCTAATCGGATAAGAATTCCGCCCTCTGGATGCTCAAGAAATCAAGACCCAAGATCGGTTTATATGGCAGCTATATCAGGTTATAGACCGATTTGAACCTTATTTGACACAGTTGTTGGATATCATAACAAAACACGTCGTGCAAAATTTCATTCCAATCGGATAAGAATTGCGCACGCTAGAGGCTCAAGAAGTCAAGACCCAAGATCGGTTTATATGGCGGCTATATCAGGTTATGAACCGATTTGAACCATACTTGGCGCAGTTGTTGGATATCGTAATAAAACACGTTGTGCAAAATTTCATTCCAATCGGAGAAGAATTGCGCACTCTAGAGGCTCAAGAAATCAAGACCCAAGATCGGTTTAAAGGACAGCTATAACAGGTTATGAACCGATTTGAACTATGCTTGGCACAGTTGTTGGATATCATAACAAAACACGTCGTGCGAAATTTCTTTCCAATCGGATAAGAATTGCGCACGCTAGAGGCTCAAGAAGTCAAGACCCAAGACCGGTTTATATGACAGCTATATCAGGTTATGAACCGGTTTGAAACATACTTGGCACAGTTGTTTGATATCATAACAAAATACTTCGTGCAAAAATTCATTCCAATCCGATAAGAATTGCGCACTCTAGAGGCTCAAGAAGTCAAGACCCAAGATCGGTTTTTTCGTAAGTTAGCGTGCTTCGACAGACAGACGGACGGACATGTCTAGATCGACATAAAATGTCATGACGATCAAGAATATATATACTTTATGGGGTCTCAGACGAATATTTCGAGTAATTATAAACAGAACGACGAAATTAGTATACCCCCCATCCTATGGTGGAGAGTATAAAAAGATGAATCGATGACTATGTAATAGGTAGTCATATATTCACTTATAGACAATTACCACATGATGATTAATGTTATAGGCTTTAAGCCACTCCAAGCGAGTAGTAGCACTAACATTTAAGTTAGCGCCATCTATTGGTTGTTCTCAAATGGATTTAGTAGATCCAGTCGAAAACAGCCAGTAAATTTCACTAAATTGGAAAAGCCAACATGAAAAGAAAGAGGGCCGAGTGGTCAAAATTGATCACAAAGCATTTAACTTCGTTATGACGTCGTTGCGGTTGTTTGCGGTATTATTTTTTAACTTTCCCAATATAAGACGGGCCTCAACAATAATTTTCAAATTCACTAGATTCGGAGATTGGTGGGGCGATTTAAGCGAAACTTTGTTTCCACACTTACATTAACGTAAACTCAAAAATTTGGTATCAGAATCTAAGGTGGGGAGCCTAGGAGAATCGCCCAGCCCAAAAACCCGCCAATCGAATTTATTGACCAATCACTGCAATATGGGTATCAAAGTAATGGAATTTGAGAGTACAAAGCGATCTGATATTTAATTGTGGGAATAAGTGTTTCGTTGGTCACCCCACCCCAGAAAACCCCTCAAATCGGACATATTTTTCGACCATGGCAATATGGGTCTTAAAGGAAAGGTCTTTGGGAGTAGGCACGAAATTTACTTTCTCTTTTGGGACCAAGTCTCTGGGGATCCACCACACCCTTAAACAGGAGTTATACTTATTGCGGTTTAAATAAGAGGTATTTGAAAGTAGAAAAATCAACAGAAAAACTGGAATACATTTTCAGCAATTTCCAAATTTAGAGAACTTTTCTCCAACATAGTATTATCGGGCGCAGCAGAGCGGGCCGGGCTCAGCTATCTATTATATAAAAACAAGTAAAAGCGTGCTAAGTTCGGCCGGGCCGAATCTTATATACCCTCCACAATGGATCGCATTTGTCGATAAAAGAAAATAATTGCTATGTTATTGGAACAATATCAAGTTAGGGTTCATTTCGGACCATAATTGAGCTGAATATTGGAGACCATAATAGAAATCATTGTGTTAAATGTCAATCAAATCTAGCAAGAATTGCGCACTTTAGGGGCTGAAGAAATAAAATAGGTAGATCGGTTTATAGCCTATAAACCAATTCATGACAAATTCGACACGTATATTAAAGGTCATGGGAGAAGCCGTTGTACAAAATTTCAGCGTTCATTCATTTCAACACGTCGTGCAATATTTCAGCCAAATCTGATAGGAATTGCTTCCTCTAGAGGCTCTAGAAGTGAAGACCCCTGATCGGTTTATATGGCAGCTATATCAGGTTATGGACCGAGTTGAAGAATTTTTAGCACAGTTGTTGAAAGTCATAACAAAACACCTCATGCTAAATTTTAGTCAAATCGGATAATAACTGCGTCCTCTAGTGGCTCAAGAAATCTTGACCCCAGATCGGTTTATATGGCAGCTATATCCAGTTATATACCGATTTAAACTATTCTTAACACAGTTTTTGGAAGTCATAACAAAACGAGTCGTGCAAAATTTCAGCCAAATCGGATAGGAATTGTGCCCTCTAGCGGCTCAAGAAATCAAGATCCCAGATCGGTTTATATGGCAGATATATCAAAACGTGGACCGATAAAGCCCATTTACAAGCCCAACCGACCTACACTAATAAGAAGTATTTGTGTAAAATTTCAAGCGGTTAGCTTTACTCCTTCGAAAGTTTGCGTGCTTTCGGCAGACAGACGGACATGGCTAGTTCGACGTAAAATGTCATGACGATAAAGAATATTTGTACTTTATAGGGTCTTAGACGAATATTTCGAGGAGTTACAAACAGAATGACGTGATTAGTATACCCCCATTCTAAGGTGGAGGGTATAGTGAATAGTCTGTTCCGTATAGACTCAAAAACGGCTAAACCGATTTTCATGAAATTTCCTTGTGAAAACAGGGTACTTAATTTTTTGATATAAAAAAGCCAGATCTCGGATATGGGTGCACCGACTTAAGTGAAATTTTGCGTTAGGGCACCCCAAAAACACGAAATTGGTGAAAAATTTTGGGGTCAATTAGACTAGGGGCGCCCCATTTCAAAACCCAACCAAATCAACTGCGATATCTTATACAATAGATAAAAATCAATTTGTGTTTGTTTGTAGGTTTGTTTGTGTGTTCCTTATAGACTCAGAAACGGCTGAACAGGTTTTCTTGAAATTTTCACAGATGGTGCATAATGATCCCGTGGTGAAAATAAGGTACTACATTTTTTGATATCTGACGGGCGGGCGGACCCTCCCCTTACCCAAATTTTTGAGAAACGCCAGATTTCGGAAATGGGTGGTGGGATTTAAGCGAAATTTTGTGTGCTCTCATATAGTACCCAAAAATAAAAATTTGGTATCCAAATTTCGGATCGGGTACCTAGGAGGGCTGCTTCCTCCTAAAACCTACCCAACATATATTTAGACCAATCACGACAATATGGAACTCAAATAAAAGGTATTTAGGATAACAAAACGTATCTGATATCCAATTGTCGGACCAAGTGCAAGGGGGACCACCCCAAGCCCCAAAACACCCCTAAATCGGACATACAATATTTACCGACCATGGCAATGTGGGTATCAAATGAAAGGTATTTGAGAGTAGAATTAAATTAAATTAAAGGTATTTGAATGTAGAATACGAATCTGATATCCAAATTTGGGACCAAGTGTTTGGGGGCCGTCTCTCACCAAAAACTTCCCCCAAAGGGGACAAATTCACGACTATAGCAATATGGGGCTTAAATGAAAAGTCTTTGGAAGTAAAGCTCGAATTTGATATCAATATTCGGGAGAAGTGTCTCCGGGGCCACCCCACCCCCACAACACCACCCAAATAGTAAGTATTTGCTGACTTTTGCAATATGAAGCTCAAATAAGAGGGTTTTTGAAGTGGAACACGAATCCTATAAATATTTTCAAGCCCAACTCACTGAATGGCCGCCCATTCCCCAAAACACCCACCAGGCCGGTCACGTTTGCCGACTATGGAAAATTTGGGCTCAAATTAAAGGTATGTGGGAGTGGACCACGTATCTGATATCAATATTAGGGTCCAACTGTCTAGGGGACGTCCCACCACCATAACAACCCCTAAATGGGACGTAGTTGCTCACCAAGACAATTCGGGTCTTAAAGAGAGTGAAACTAAATATTTATAGATTTTAGGGCCAATACCCAAAACCGGACATATTTGCTGACTTTTGTAATAAGCAGTTTAAATTAGGTTAGAAAGCTAATTCGATATCCAATTTTAAGGCCAATGGCAATATGGGGTTTAACTAAATGATATAAATATATATGAGAATAGAACAAGTTGATGATATAGGTTCAGGGTTTAGTGTTTGGTGGACCACCCCAATCCCCAAAACACCCCTAAATCGGGCATATATACCGACCATGTCAATGTGTGGCTAAAATGAAAGGTATTGAGGTGTAGAGCAAGAATTGATACCCGTTTTCGAACCCAATTTTCTAGGGGTCTACCCCTTTCCCAAAATACCCCACAAACAGCTATTATTTAGTGGCTATCGCAATATGGGGCTTAAATAAAGGTATTTGGAAGTAGAATACGAATTTGATATCCATATGTAGGATCATGTATTTAGGGCATCATCCCTTTCCCAAAACACTCCCAAAGGAAAAAAAATTTCGACCATGCCAATATGTGGCTCAAATAAAAGGTATTTAAGATTAGAAAACGAATTTGATAACCTATTTTGGGGCTATATGTTTGGGGGACGCCTCATCCCGTAAACTCCTGTTGAGCCAATGGCAATATGGGGTTTAAGTAAATGCTATTTGAGAGAAGAGCACGATGGTGATATTTTTTCAGGGCCAAGTATCTGGGGACCCCCTTTCCCCATCAGACATCATGAGAATATCGGCCTGAAATGAAGTACTTTAATAATGGGGTACACCTTACATCCAAACTTAAATTCGTAGACCTATAAAGATCATGTGGGTTTCAGATAAAGACACTTTTATAGTTAAACTGTTAGTCAAGTTTGCATGGTGTTTCACTAAAAGATCTTTAATTGTCGAAAATAAATAATTCAAGGAAACATTGGTTCCATGTAAAGTAAAAGAAGGCGCAGCGGAGCGGGCCTGGGTCAGCTAGTAGCTCCTATATAAACCGATCTCTCGATTATAATTCTTGAGCTTCTAGAGGGACCAATGCTTATCCAACTTAAATGAACTTTGGCACAACGACTTCCTGTGTGACTTGTAACATACGGGTTTAATATGGTCCGAATCGGTCCATAACCTGATATGGTTCCTATATAAACAGATCTCCCGGCGCAATTCTTAATCGATTTGACTGACATTTTGCTCAATGAATTCTACTTTGGTCTCCAATATCCCAACAATGTATGGCACCGATCGGCTCAGAGCTTGGAAAATCTCATAAATCCTTTGTTTGCGGAAGCAGGAAGTTTATGAGATGAGTCGTCTCTGAAACACTTGGCCATAAAACAGATATCATATTTAAGCACCTTTTTTGCCATAATCCACAAATATGTCCAGTTTGAGGTGTATGTAGGGTGGGGCGGGTACCCAGGTGCTAAACCCTGAAAAATATCAGCGTCGTGCTCTACTATTAAATTCCTTTTATTGAGCTGCAATTGCAATTGGTTAAGGGGAAGTTTATGGGGTGAGACTACCCCCAAACACTTCATCTACTATCAAATACCTTTCATTTGAGCCCCTTAGTAGGGGCTCAAATAGGTCATGTAGGCAAACATGACCTGTTTGAAGAAAGTTTAGGGGGAGAACCCTGAAATAATATCAGCATCTGCAAATGCAAATTTGCCCATGAACATTCCATTGAGGAACTGGGGCAAACTACTCACAAATCAATGAGTGCTGTCCGAACCAATTTTAAGCTCAATAATAAGGGACCTTCTTTTTATAGCCATGTCCGAACATGGCAAAGTACCTCACACATGTCGCCAGCATTAAGAGGGGGTAACAACCGCTCAAAAATTTTATGATGTTCCTGCCAGGATTCGAACCTAGGCGTTCAGCGTCATTGGCGGCCATCCTAACCTCTGCGTTACGGTGGCCTCCTATCAGCATCTATAGCATCATTTTGGTTGAGCCCCATAATGTCAAGCATTCAGGGCTACGGGTCTTGTTCAGATCCACACTTAGGATACCACATTTTTATACCCTCCACCATAAGATGGGGGGTATACTAATTTCGTCATTCTGTTTGTAACTACTCGAAATATTCGTCTGAGACCCCATAAAGTATATATATTCTTGATCGTCGTGACATTTTATGTCGATCTAGCCATGTCCGTCCGTCTGTCCGTCCGTCCGTCCGTCCGTCCGTCCGTCCGTCTGTCTGTCGAAAGCACGCTAACTTCCGAAGGAGTAAAGCTAGCCGCTTGAAATTTTGCACAAATACTTCTTATTAGTGTAGGTCGGATGGTATTGTAAATGGGCCATATCGGTCCATGTTTTGATATAGCTGCCATATAAACCGATCTTGGGTCTTGACTTCTTTAGCCTGTAGAGTGCGCAATTCTTATCCGATTGGAACGAAAATTTGCATGACGTGCTTTGCTATGATATCCAACAACTGTGCCAAGTATGGTTCAAATCGGTTCATAACCTGATATAGCTGCCATATAAACCGATCTTGGGTCTTGATTTCTTGAGCCTCTAGCGTGCGCAATTTTTATCCGATCAGAATGAAATTTTGCAGAACGTGTTTTGTTATGATATCCAACAACTGTGCCCAGTATGGTTCAAATCGGTTCATAACCTGATATAGCTGCCATATAAACCGATCTTGGGTCTTGACTTCTTGAGCCTCTAGAGTGCGCAATTCTTATCCGATTGGAATGAAATTTTGCACGACGTGTTTTGTTATGATACCCAACAACTGTGCCAAGTATGGTTCAAATCGGTCCATTACCTGATATAGCTACCATATAAACCGATCTTGGGTCTTGACTTCTTGACCCTCTAGAGGGCACAATTCTTATCCGATTTGAATGAATTTTTGCACGAAGTATTTCGTTATGATATCCAACAACTGTGCCAAGTATTGTTCAAATCGGTTCATAAACTGATATAGCTGTCATATAAACAGATCTGGGGATTTGATTTCTTGAGCTTCTAGAGGGCGCAATTCCTAACCGATTTGGCTGAAATTTTGCATGACGTATTTTATTTTTACTTTCAACAACTGGGTCAAATAAGGTTCAAATCGGTTCATAACCTGATATAGCTGCCATATAAACCGATCTGGGATCTTGACTTCTTGAGCCTCTAGAGGTCGCAATTATTATCCGATATGCCTGAAATTTTGTACGATGGATCCTCTCATGACCATCAACAAACGTGTTTATTATGGTCTGAATCGGTCTATAGCCCGACACAGATCCCATATAAATCGTTCTCTCTATTTTACTTCGTGAGCCCCAATGGGCGCAATTCTTAAACGAATTGGCTGAAATTTTACACAGGCCTCCAACATTTAATTTAATTGTGGTCCGAACCGGTCCATATCTTGATATCGTTTTAATAGCAGAGCAACTCTTTTCTTATATCCTTTTTTGCCTAAGAAGAGATGCCGGGAAAAGAACTTGACAAATTCGATCCATGGTGGAGGGTATATAAGATTCGGCCCGGCCGAACTTAGCACGCTTTTACTTGTTAACGATCCGCAGGTCCTCCTGTGTCTATCCCAATCTGCGAATAAAAAGAGAACTCTCCTACCGAAGACCTTTTACCGCTGTCCTATTCTATCCTGGTCGGCCTTCATTTATTATTATACCCTCCACCATAAGATGGGGGGTATACTAATTTCGTCATTCTGTTTGTAACTACTCGAAATATTCGTCTGAGACCCCATAAGGTATATATATTCTTGATCGTCGTGAAATTTTATGTTGATCTAGCCATGTCCGTCCGTCTGTCCGTCCGTCCGTCCGTCTGTCTGTCGAAAGCACGCTAACTTCCGAAGGAGTAAAGATAGCCGCTTGAAATTTTGCACAAATACTTCTTATTAGTGTAGGTCGGTTGGTATTGTAAATGGGCCATATCGGTCCATGTTTTGATATAGCTGCCATATAAACCGATCTTGGGTCTTGACTTCTTGAGCGTCTAGAGTGCGCAATTCTTATCCGATTGGGATGAAATTTTGCACGACGTGTTTTGCTATAATATCCAACAACTGTGCCAAGTATAGTTCAAATCGGTTCATAACCTGATATAGCTGCCATATAAACCGATCTTGGGCCTTGAATTCTTGAGCCTCTAGAGAGCGCAATTCTTATCCGATTGGAATGAAATTTTGCACGACGTGTTTCGTTATTACATCCAACAATTGTGTCAAGTATGGTTCAAATCGGTCCATAACCTGATATAGCTGCCATATAAACCGATCTGGGGTCTTGACTTCTTGAGCCTCTAGAGTGCGCAATTCTTATCCGATTGGAATGAAATTCTGCACGTAATATTTTGTTATGATATGCAACAACTGTGCTAAATATGGTTCAAATTGGTTCATAACCTGATATAGCTGTCATATAAACAGATCTGGGGACTTGACTTCTTGAGCTTCTAAAGGGAACAATTCCTATCCGATTTGGCTGAAATTTCGCAAAACGTTTTTCATTGTTACTTTCAACAACTATGTCAAATAAAGTACAAGTTGGTTCATAACCTAATTTAGCTGCCATATAAACCGATATGGGATCTTGACTTCTTGAGCCTCTAGAGGTCGAAATTATTATCCCATTTGCCTGAAATTTTGTACTACAGATTCTCTCATGACCATTAACATACGTGTTTATTATGGTCTGAATCGGTCGATAGCCCGATACAGCTTCCATATAAATCGATCTCTCTATTTTACTTTTTGAGCTCACAAAGAGCGCAATTCTTATTCGAATTGGCTGACATTTTACACAGGTCTCCAGGTCTCGCTCTAATAGCAGAGCAAATCTTTTCTTATATCCTTTTTTTGCCTAAGAAGAGATGCCGGGAAAAGAACTCGACAAATGCGATCCATGGTGGAGGGTATATAAGATTCGGCCCGGCCGAACTTAGCACGCTTTTACTTGTTTTTAATTCCTAATGTTTAGGTAAATCGGGGGGAGGGCGTATGCCCTCTGATACGTCCTTTCATTTGAATACAATATAATCTCGGTCGTCCTACATGACAGTTTGGTTTTTTTTATTGCTCTCCTCCTCGGTCCCCCCGACGCTAAGACCCAAAAGACAATTTATTTGAGTCCTTAAATGTCGAGATCTACATGTCCGGCTGAGCGAACATAATATGAAGCATTTTGAAGGTGGCTATCAAGATTTTTAGGGCTAGGGGTATCGTTCAGATCCACACTAACTCATTTTTTTTTATTGGCAATCTACATTCAAAACCATATTTCAAAGCTACCACTTGGGATATCACAGTTTTAAAGATCCGCGTGTCCTCCTGTGTCTATCCCAATTTGAGGGTAAAAAGTGTACTCTACTACCAATGACCTTTTATTGCTCTTCTATTCTATCCTGATCGGCCTCCATATATTATTTATTATTCCATTATTTTTATACCCTCCACCATAAGATGGGGGGTATACTAATTTCGTCATTCTGTTTGTAACTACTCGAAATATTCGTCTGAGACCCCATAAAGTATATATATTCTTGATCGTCGTGACATTTTATGTCGATCTAGCCATGTCCGTCCGTCTGTCCGTCCGTCCGTCCGTCCGTCCGTCTGTCTGTCGAAAGCACGCCAACTTCCGAAGGAGTAAAGCTAGCCGCTTGAAATTTTGCACAAATACTTCTTATTAGTGTAGGTCGGTTGGTATTGTAAATGGGCCATATCGGTCCATGTTTTGATATAGCTGCCATATAAACCGATCCTGGGTCTTGATTCTTGGGCCTCTAGAGTGCACAATTCTTATCCGATTGGAATAAAATTTCGCACGACGTGTTTTGTTATGATATCCAACAACTGTGCCAAGTTTGGCTCAAATCGGTCCATAACCTGATATAGCTGTTATATAAACCGATCTTGGGTCTTGACTTCTTGAGCCTCTAGAGGGCGCAATTCTTATCCGATTGGAATGGAATTTCGCACGACGTGTTTTGTTATGATACCCAACAACTGTGCCAAGTTTGGCTCAAATCGGTCCATAACCTGATATAGCTGCCATATAAACCGATCTTGGGTCTTGACTTCTTGAGTCTCTAGAGGGCGCAATTCTTATCCGATTTGAATGAATTTTGGCACGACGTGTTTTGTTATGATATCCAACAACTGTGCCAAGTATGGTTTAAATCGGTCCATAACCTGATATAGCTGCGATATAAACCGATCTTGGGTCTTGACTTCTTGAGCCTCTAGAGTGTGCAATTCTCATCCGATTGGAATGAAATTTTGCACGACGTGTTTTGTCATAATATCCAACAACTGTGCCAAGAATGGTGCAAATCGGCTTATAACCTGATATAGCTGCCATATAAACCGATCTTGGGTCTTGATTTCTTGAGCCTCTAGAGTGCGCAATTCTTATCCGATTTGAATGAATTTTGGCACGAAGTGTTTTGTTGTGATATCCAACAACTGTGCCAAGTATGGTTCAAATCGGTTCATAACCTGATATAGCTGTCATATAAACCGATCTGGGATCTTGATTTCTTGAGCCTCTAGAGGTCGCAATTATTATCCGATTTGCCTGAAATTTTGTACGACGGATTCTCTCATGACCATTAACATACGTGTTTATTATGGTATGAATCGGTCTATAGCCCGATACAGCTCCCATATAAATCGATCTCTCTATTTTACTTCTTGAGCCCCCAAAGGGCGCAATTCTTGTTCGAATTGGCTGACATTTTACACAGGTCTCCAACATATAATTTAATTGTGGTCCAAACCGGACCATATCTTGATATCGCTCTAATAACAGAGCAAATCTTTTCTTATATCCTGTTTTGCCTAAGAAGAGATGCCGGGAAAATAATTCGACAAATGCGATCCATGGTGGAGGGTATATAAGATTCGGCCCGGCCGAACTAAGCACGCTTTTACTTGTTATATATATGACTAGCTGAGCCCGGCCCGCTCCACTGCGCCTTCATTTCCACCACGCGAAAAATTTGTTTCTTATTCTTACTCAAAAATTTTGGCAACATTTGAACTAATCACATTTTTCTCCAAAATTCCTTTTTATACCCACCACCGACGGATGGGGGTATATTCATTTTGTCATTCCGTTTGCAACACATCGAAATATCCATTTCCGACCCTATAAAGTATATATATTCTTGATCAGCGTAAAAATCTAAGACGATCTAGACATGTCCGTCCGTCTGTCTGTTGAAATCACGCTACAGTCTTCAAAAATAGAGATATTGAGCTGAAACTTTGCACAGATTCTTTTTTTTTGTCCATAAGCAGGTTAAGTTCGAAGATGGGCTATATCGGACTATATCTTGATATAGCCCCCATATAGACCGATCCGCCGATTTAGGGTCTTAGGCGAATAAAAGCCACATTTATTATCCGATTTTCTGAAATTTTGGACAGTGAGTTGTGTTAGGCCGTTCGACATCCTCCGTCAAATCGGTCCAGATTTGGATATAGCTGCCATATAGACCGATCCTCCGATTTAGGGTCTTAGGCCCATAAAAGCCACATTTATTATCCGATTTTGCTGAAATTTGGGACAGTAAGCTGTGTTAGGCCCTTCGACATCTTCCGTCAATCGTTTCAGATTTCGATATAGCTGCCATATAGACCGATCCTCCGATTTATGGTCTTAGGCCCATAAAAGCCACATTTATTATCCGATATTGCTGAAATTCGGGACAGTGAGTTGTGTTGTGCCTTTCGACGTCTTCCGTCAATATGGCTCAGATCGTTTCAGATTTGAATATAGCTGCCATATAGACCGATCCTCCGATTTAGGGTTTTGGGCCCATAAAAGCCAAATTTATTATCCGATATTGCTGAAATTCGGGACAGTGAGTTGTGTTAGGCCCTTCGACATCCTTTGCCAATTTGGCTCAGATCGGTCCAGATTTGGATATAGCTGCCATATAGACCGATCCTCCGATTTAGGGTCATAGGCCCATAAAAGCTACATTTATTACCCGATTTTGCTGAAATTTGGGACAGTGAGTTGTGTAAGGCCCTTCAACATCCTTCGTTTATTTGGCCCAGATCGGTTCAGATTTCGATATAGCTGCCATATAGACCGATCCTCCGATTAAGGTCTTAGGCCCATAAAAGCCACATTTACTATCCGATTTCGCTGAAATTTGGGACAGTGAGTTGTGTTAGGTCCTTCGGCATTCTCCGTCAATATGGCTCAGATCGGTTCAGATTTGGATATAGCTGCTATATAGACCGATCTCTCAGTTTTAGGTTTTGGGACCATAAAAAGCGCATTTATTGTTCGATGTTTCCGAAATTTGGGACAAAGAGTTAAGTTAAGCCCCTCCACATATTTCTGCAATTTGCTCTAGATCGATCAAGATTTGCATATAGCTGCCATAAAAACCGATCTCTCGATTTAAAGTCTTGGCCCCATAAAAGGCGCATTTTTAATCCGATTGCACTAAAATTTGACACACTGGCTTATGTTATGCTTGTTATGCGACATCCGTGTCGTATATAGTTAAGATCGGTTTATTTTTAGATATAACTACTGAAAAGACCAATATTTTGTTATATACAATTGAACAATAACTTTTACTTATTAGTATCTGGTCCAAATCGGAACATATATTGATATAGCTGCTGTGGGGCATAAGGTATGAATTTTGCACCGGATTTTGAGGAAAGGTGGTTCACATATATATCCGAGGTGGTGGGTATCCAAAGTTCGGCCCCGCCGAACTTAACGTCTTTTTACTTGTTTATCTATGGCAAAGAAAGCCCCTTAAACTACCTGAAACACCCGTCTTAAGGTGGGAAATTTAAAAAATAATGCAGCAAACAACCGCAACGAAATTCCTTTACTTCATTTTTCTTTATTTTACAGACCGATAGATTGCCACAACAAAGATAAATGCTGCATGATAAATTTTTACCATTATGCCCTCTCTCTGTTCGTGGTGGCGTCTCCATTCAGTTGATCCATTTGCAAAGAAAATAGATGACGCTTATTTAAATGTTAGTGCTGCCATCGATAAGGGAAAGGTTTATTGCTTTAAAACCCAAAATGTTATTAAAAGTCGCCCGGATTTAATTACATATAAACGACTGAGAATTTGACATTTGTCCCATCTGTTAGTGCCTTTTTGAACATATTGTTATGAGTCTATAAATTTCCTTTGTCTATGATGCTACTCGCTTGGAGCGGCTTAGCGCCTATAAAATTGAGCATCCTGTTGAATAGTCATGGAGGCCACCTTGACGTTGAGGTTTGCAACTTCTCCTTTCACACTGAACGTATAACTTTGGGGGTATAGCGGCAGTGTCCTGTTAGGTCATTCATTTCAGTAATCAATTGAATGAATAATTTCTGGTGATATCCATACTCATGGTTATTAGCTCGACTCAAATTTTAATTTTTATAGCCTCCACCATAGGATATATTAATTTCGCCATTCTGTTTGGTACTACTCGAAATATTCGTCTTAGACCCCATAAAGTATATATATTCTTCATCGTCGCGACATTTTATGTCGATCTAGCCATGTCCGTCCGTCCGTCTGTCTGTCGAAAGCACGCTTACTTTCGAAGGAGTAAATCTAGCCGCTTGAAATTTTGCACAAATACTTCTTATTAGCGTAGGTCGGTTGGGATTGTAAATGGGCCATATTGGTACAAGTTTTGATATAGCTGCCATATTAACTGATTTTGGGTCTTGACTTCTTAAGCCTCTAGAGGGCGCAATTCTTATCCGATTGGAATGAAATTTTGCACGACGTGTTTTGTTATGATAGCCATATCGGTCCATGTTTTGATATAGCTGTCATATAAACCGATCTTGGGTCTTGACTTCTTGAGCCTCTAGAGTGCGCAATTCTTATCCGATTGGAATGAAATTTTGCACGACGTGTTTTGTTATTATATCCAGGAACTGTGCCAAGTATGGTTCAAATCGGTCTATAACCTGATATAGCTGTCATATAAACCGATCTTGGGTCTTGACTTCTTGAGCCTCTAGAGTGCGCAATTCTTATCCGATTGAAATGAAATTTTGCACGACGTGTTTTGTTATTATATCCAGGAACTGTGCCAAGTATGGTTCAAATCGGTCCATAACCTGATATAGCTGCCATATAAACCGATCTTGGGTCTTGACTTCTTGAGCCTCTAGAGGGCGCAATTCTTATCCGATTGGAATGGAATTTCGCACGACGTGTTTTGTTATGATATTCAACAACTGTGCCAAGTACGGTTCAAATCGGTTCATAACCTGATATAGCTGCCATATAAACCGATGTTGGGTCTTGACTTCTTGAGCCTCTAGAGGGCGCAATTCTCATCCGAATGGAATGGAATTTCGCAAGACGTCTTTTGTTATGATATCCAACAACTGTGCCAAGTATGGTTGAAATCGGTCCATAACCTGATATAGCTGCCATATAAACCGATCTTGGGTCTTGACTTCTTGAGCCTCTAGAGGGCACAATTCTTATCCGATTTGGCTGAAATTTTGCATGACGTATTTTATTTTTACTTTCAACAACTGTATCAAATAAGGTTCAAATCGGTTCATTACCTGATATAGCTGCCATATAAACCGATCTGGGATCTTGACTTCTTGACCCCTAGAGGTCGCAATTATTATCCGATATGCCTGAAATTTTCTACGACGGATCCTCTCATGACCATGAACAAACGTGTTTATTATGGTCTGAATCGGTCTATAGCCCGATACAGATCCCATATAAATCGTTCTCTCTATTTTACTTCGTGAGCCCCAATGGGCGCAATTCTTATACGAATTGGCTGAAATTTTACACATGTCTCCAACATATAATTTAATTGTGGTCCGAACCGGACCATAATTGATATCGTTTTAATAGCAGAGCAACTCTTTTCTTATATCCTTTTTTGCCAAAGAAGAGATGCTGGGAAAAGAACTCGATAAATGCGATCCATGGTGAAGGGTATATAAGATTCGGCCCGGCCGAACTTAGCACGCTTTTACTTGTTTATTATGACTTTCAATAATTGTGCCGAATAAAGTTCAAATCGGTTAATAACCTGCTATAGCTACCATATAAACCGATCTGGGATCTTAACTTCTTGAGCCTCTAGAGGTCGCAATTATTATCCGATTTGCCTGAAATTTTGTACGACGGATCCTCTTATGACCGTCAACATACGTGTTTATTATGGTCCGAATCGGCGCCCAACACTGGTTTAAACAGCTCAAGCACGTTTCGTGTTTTGTTTCACTGTCAGAAATCTTCAGTTTGGTCTATAGTATCACCATGAATCGTCTTATAAACGGACAACCTTAGTAAATTATCGAATTTTATTATCAAAATGCGTGCTCTGCTAAGAAAGTTCATCGCTCGCTTTTGGCTCAATGGGTACGTAAATAAGCAGAACTGTCGATTTTGGTGTGAACTTCAGTCAGAAGCATTGTAAGAGTTACCATTACATCCAAAAAAATTCACATTTTGGTGTGGTTTGTGGGCTGTGGCATCATTGGACAGTACTTCTTCAAAGATGATGCGAATCGTAACGTAACTGTGAATGGGCAGCACTACCATGAGATGATATCCAACTAGTTTTTGTCCAAAATGCAAGAGTTTGACTTGCATGACATGTGGTTTCAACAAGACGACGCCATATTCCACACAGCACGCGTATCAATAAACTTTTTGAGAGGCGAGTTCGGTACACATTTTATTTCACGTTCTGGACCGGTTAATTGGCTCAAACATGATTCAATTGACAGAAGACAACATTGAAGCATTTATTCCTAAAATACCAGCCGAAATGCTGGAAAGAATATGCCAAAATTAGACTAAACGGGTGGACCATTTGAGACGCAGTCACTGTCAACATTTATAGGAATCAAATTAAAGGTATTTGAGAGTAGACAGCTAAAAGCTTGCTAAGTTCGGCCGGGCCTAATCTTTTATACCCTCCACAATGGATCGCATTTGTCAAGTTCTTTAAATGTATTTTTCGAATAGAAAAACACCAGTCATAGAAAAACACCACCTCCAAAATTTTAGGCAAATCGATAAATAATTGCGCCCTCTAGAGGCTCAAAATCAGTATACCCGCCATCCTATGGTGGAGGGTATAAAAACGTGCTATGTTCGGCAGCGCCTAATCTTGGGTGCCCACTACCATCGATTCCGCTTAAAATTTACCCTTAATAAGCCAGTTTGTGTTTGAATTATTATGTAATCAATCAAGTCGATTATTGATTGAGGCTTCTAGGAGCTCAAGAAGTCAAATTCGGGCATCGGTTTATATGGGCGCTATATCAGTTTAAAGACCGATTCAAGTCATACTCTAGGGATCCAAGAAGTCAAATCCGGAAATCAGTTTATATGAGAGCTATATTAGCTTTAATACCAATTGGGATCATACTAGATACAGATATTGGAAGGATTAACTGAAATGTGTGTGCCAACTCTCAGCCAATTAAGGCTAAAGAAATCCAATCCGGGGATTGGTTTGTATGGGGGCTATATGCAAATCTGAACTGATATGGGCTATTTGCAATCCCCAATGACCTACATCCATTAGAACGCTACCGTGATTTCAACAGACGTACAATGGTAGAAAAACAAAAAAAACAAGTAAAAAGGCGTTAAGTTCGGCCGGGCCGAACTTTGGATACCCACCACCTCGGGCACCTTCCGTCAAATCCGGGGAAAATGCATACCTTATGACCCCTAGCAGCTATATCGAAATATTTTCCGATTTGGACCAAATACTTATAACAAAATAACAAAATTTTGCTCTTTTTAGTAGCTATATCTAAAAATAAACCGCTCTGAACCATAAACGACACGGACGTCGAAAAGCCTAGCATGCGTCACAGTGTCAAATTTTAGTGAAATCGGATTATAAAAGCGCCTTTTATTGGTCCAAGGCTTTTCATCGAGATATCGGTCTGGACCGATTTCGACCAAGTTGCAGATACATGTCGAAGAGCCTAACACAACTCACTGTCCCAAATTTCGGCGAAATCGGACAATAAATGCGCCTTTTATGGCCACAAAACCTTAAATCAAGAGATCGGTCTATATTGCAGCTATATCCAAATCTGGACCGATCTGAGCCAAATTGAAAAATAATATCGAAAGTTTTATCATAACTCACTGTCGCAAATTTCAGCAAAATCGGATAATAAATGTGGCTTTTATGGGTCTAAGACCCTAAATCGGAGGATCGGTCTATATGGCAGCTATATCCAAAACTGGACCGATCTGGGCCAAATTGGCAAAGGATGTCGAAGGGCCTAAGACAACTCACTGTCCCAAATTTCAGTAAAATCGGACAATAAATCTGGCTTTTATGGGTCTAAGACCCTAAATCGGAGGATCGGTCTATATGGCAGCTATATCCAAAACTGGACCGATCAGGGCCAAACTGGCGAAGGATGTCGAAGGGCCTAAGACAACTCTCTGTCCCAAATTTCAGCAAAATCGGACAATAAATGTGGCTTTTATGGGCCAAAGACCCTAAATCGGAGGATCGGTCTATATGGGGGCTATATCAAGATATAGTCCGATATAGCCCATCTTCGAACTTAACCTGCTTATGGACAAAAAAAGAATCTGTGCAAAATTTCAGCTCAATATCTCTATTTTTAAAGACTGTAGCGTGATTTCAACAGACAGACGGACAGACATGTCTAGATCGTCTTAGATTTTTACGCTGATCAAGAATATATATACTTTATAGGGTCGGAAATGGATATTTCGATGTGTTGCAAGCGGAACGACAAAATGAATATACTCCCATCCTTCGGTGGTGGGTATAAAAAAACAAGTAAAAAGTATGCAATTTGAGAACGGATAAAGATAAATTATTGAAATATGAAATAGTTAAAGCTGAGGTTTCATTGAGATCATGTGCAAAGTTCCAAGGCCCTAGATACTCCAAGCACGGCTTGGGAGGCCCCTAAAGATGGTCACCTTGGCATTTCAAAAAACTGTTCGGGCTGCAAAAACTTCATTTGTGGTTCGATTTTCAAAATTCAAAGACCTTTTTTTGTTTCTTTCTCTTTTGAGACGAGCTTAATGATCGGAGATGCGAATGGAAAAGGAAAGCCAAAGATAGCAACACACACCAACCACTATGGGACGTGTTTCGTCTTTGGTTAGTAGATATTTCAACCATATTAGGTGTGATGGCTTCAAGGGCCGTGCGTTGGTATGTTGTATTTAAATCGTATTAATAGAGAAAATGCATCTTTGATACAATTACCACATTAACCACACTCGAAAACCCTGTCTGTTAGCTGTACTTTTCCCAATGCGTGTATTTTTGTGTAATGATAGACATTCTTTCTGTGACAAATTACACTTCCTCCGTACTACACATGATTTTGTGCATCTTGTTGTATTGATAGCTTCGGACGCTAGGACAACAGCAATGGCTCTCGCTGTTGCTCCGTGTGCCCAGGTTCGAATCCTGACCGGGCTCTGCCGAATTTTTCAAGTTATTTGCCTGATAGGAGAAAAAAAGTTCGCTGGAAGTATAGAATATTTTCTCTGGTTTCGGGAATATATGAGTTTCAATTTTTATTTATTTTGAATTGAATTTTTATCGAATTATTATTGAAAGAAGTAAAAACTTGCTAAGTTCGGCCGGGCCGAATCTTATATGTCCTCCCTCATGGATCGCATTTGTCGAGTTCTTTTCCCGGTATCTCTTTTTAGGCAAACAAAGGATAACAGAAAAGAATTGCTATGCTAATAGAATAGAATGTTGGGGACCATAGTAGAAGTCATTGTGTAAAATTTTAACCAAATCGAATAAGAAATGTTCCCTTTAGGGGCTCAAGAAGTAAAATAGGGAAATCGGTTTATAAGGGATCTGTATCAGGCTATAGACCGATTCAAACCATATTTGACACGAATGTTGAAGGTAATGGGAGAAGCCGCTGTACAAAAGTTCAGCCAAATCGGATAGTAATTGCGCCCTGTATGGGCTCAAGAAGTCAAGATCCAAGATCGGTTTATATGGCAGCTATATCAGGTTATGGACCGATTTAAACCATATTAAGCACAGTTGTTGAAAGTCATAACGAAACCCTTGGGAAGGAATTGCGATCTAGAGACTCAAGAAGTCATCGGTTTATATGACAGCTATATCAGGTTATAGACCGATTTCAACCATACTTAACGCAGTCGGAAATCATAACAAAACACCTCATGCAAGATTTCAGTCAAATCGGGTAATAATTGCGCCCTCTATTGGCTCAAGAAGTCAAGATCCAAGATTGGTTTATATGTCAACTATATCAAAACATGGACTGATATGGCTATTCAAAATTCCAACCGACACACTATTAAGAAGTACTTGTTCAAAAGTGGCTATCTTTACTCCTTCGAAAGTTAGCGTGCTTTCGACCGACAGACAAACGGACATGGCTGGATCGACTTAAAATGTCATGACGATCAAGAATATATATACTGTATGGGGTCTTAGACGAATATTTCGAGGAGTTACAAACAGAATAACGAAATTATTATACTTCCATGCTGTGAGGGTATACAAATTATTGCCAGAAATTGTATGCGGGCCCGGCTTAGCTAGTCTATAATATAATGCGAATATAAGCAATTGACTGAAAATATCACATCAACTGAAAAGCTACGACTATCAAGTTAAACTTTAAACACATTAGCTTACCATGCAGAATTCCTTGCCAGTTTTGTCGAGTAGTTGATGATATAATGAAAGCATTTTTATTTTTATATTTAGGAGTTATTTCATTGTTGCTTTAAAAAATTATTAAATGAAAAAATCGGGAGTTATTTCGTAGCGAAATCTTTCATTATTACAAAATGGTCAAAACACCCAATGGGCCTTATGACTGCTATATGGGCGGTCTTAATGCCCAATTTCATTTTGGGCTTTGTGACAGCGGCATGAGCGGCCATAACACGCAAAATTGATTTTGGGCCTTATGACCGTTGGGCGTTATGTTATGTCATTCTCTGAACCTGTTGTATGGTCCTTATTTTGCACTTTTTCTCCATAGCAGGCCACCAAACTACTGAGGCGTATGTAAGTAATAGTCTAATCACGCTCCTGTAGAGTCAGTATATTATCCTCGGATTCAGGCCCCATTTCCTAAAATTTGACCTTGTCAGATATCGAAATCGTTTAATTGAGGAATCGATGGATAAAATTGAGACTCCTGTATCTAGCCCCGTCATAAGTCATATGCAAGATCCTTTCGGCCCTTCTGGATGGTTTGGAACCATACCCCTGAGAAGTATTATAACATCGTCTACGTAACAACGGGTTCAAATCTCTCCTCTGTCAGCATCCGTAATAGGTTATTTATGATGGTCACCCAAAGGAGTGCCGATAAAAAGCCACCCTGTGGTGTGCCCTGTGCCACATTCCCCTTATATTTATGTCATGGGACCCGCAATTTATCCATCTGTTCCTTAGCATATGGTTTATCCAATCTCTAAGGACCGAGTCCACACGGTACTGGTCTAAGGATTGGATCAATGTGTCCGTCTGCACATTTTTAAAGGACCCCCGATGTCAATGCAAACCCCCGTCTTTGCATCAAAGGATTCTTCTATTTTTTCCACAACCTCGTGCAGCGCAGGTTCAAACCCCTCCTCAGGTAGCATCCGTAATAGGTTATTTATGATGGTCACCCAAAGCAGTGACGTTAAAATTCCCACCTGTGGTGTGCCTTGTGCCACTTTCTCCCTTATATTTATGTCATGTGACCCGCAATTTATCCACCTGTTCCTTAGCATATGATTTTTCCAGTCTCTAAGGACCCGGTAATGGTCGAAGGATTGGATGTTGGTCCGCACCATTTTAAAAGACACCTCGATGTCAATGCAAACCGCCAAAGTGTACCTCTTTGCATCGAAAAATTCTTCTCTTTTATGCACAACCTCGTGCAGGACAGTCTCTATCAAACTTCCTTTGACATAGACATGCTGTTTGTATTTGAGCAGTTCGCTGGATGACCTACTCTTTATCATGGTATCCACAATACGTTCCATGGTTTTGAATAGAAAGGACGTAAGACTTATAGGTCTGTAGGCCTTTGGTGTCGCATAACTTGCCTTGCCAGGCTTGGGTATAAATACCACCTTTGCCATTTGCCAGGGTTTCGGAGTATATGCCTAGGTCCTAGGGATGCTGTGAAAATAGTAGCCAGATGAGGCGCCAGATAGTCGGTCTCCTTTTGTAGTAACGCCCGAAATATTCCATCAGGTCCAAGTGACTTAAATGGTTTTAAGCTCCTCAAGTCTTCCTTGACTCCCATGTCGTCCGCCAACGTTTCTGCTTGGACATGTATTTTTGAGAAAACTATTTCTTTTTTCTTGGCGGCGTCATTAAACGCTTTTTTACGACGTGCTCTATTATAAAGTCTGCGGTTCTTTTTCCCAATATTGTGAATCTCCCCGGTCATCCAGGGTTTTGTTTTTCTTGGGCTGGTTTCCTTTCTCGAGGAGAACAACTATCTTCGAAAGACTCCACTAATGCAGTCGTAATACTGTTGATATTGTCGTCAATACATTCTATGCTCGGACAATCTAAATATCTCGCCCGAATCTTCTTCTGTTCAGTCTTCCGAATTTTGGTCAGTTTGTTTTCAACTTATTACGGAAACTTCTCGGATTTGGCTCTGACCATGCTATTCTCAGCCTGATGTAGCGGTGGTCAAGGAAGGAGTGCTCCTTATAGACACTCCGATTCTGAACTTCATCGACCAGATTTTCCGAACATATTGTCAAATCTACAACCTCCTCCCTAATCCTATTAACAAAGGTAGCGGTGTTACCAATATTAAGTGTTATTAGTATTCAAGAATTCTGCTTGGGTTTGGCCCCTCTTATTAATGTTGGAAATACCCCACGAAATGTGGTGAAAGTTCGCATCGGACCTAATTTATTTTATTTATTATTACTACCTCCTTTCCCGTCTGTTTTGCTTTCCTGACCAGCCATTGCAACTCCGACGTGGGTGGCGGTTTAGGAGAGTCGAAAGACAGATAAAGTGATGCCAGGTCTGCTCCACAGTCTCCCAGTCTCATCACTGTTGCGTCCGACGTTGATAACTCTAGGGAAAATATATTATTGAAATTTTTATGACAAATAGCGCAGGTCCTCTGCCGAGTAGCAATGTTAGCATAGAATAATTGGTAGTTGATATGGTTCAGTCCAGAAACTTTGTTCCGGGTCGTCCATGGCTCCTGAATTAAGGCAATATGAATCTTGCACTTGCTGATTTTATCCATCAGAACGTGAGTAGCAGTCTCGCTCTGGTCGAGGTTTATCTGTATGACTTCAATGATTGGTCCCTCATTAGATGGATTTCCTGGGAGTGGGTGATTGTTTAATCGTCTGCTCCCTGTTCTTTAGGCTGCATTGAGTTTCCCGTGACTGCACTGCTTGATGTTTTAATATTAGGATCTTCGCATATCTTAGTCCTCCGAATCTTGAGAAAGTCGGTAATGGCCATGTTGGTTAAGCTGTATTGAGTCCAGCGTCCTTGCACTGCTTGATGTTCCAATATTAGGATCTTTGCCTATACTTGTCTTCCAAATCTTGAGTAAATGGGCTTCTTGGGAGTAGGTTAAGGTCTCATCGTCGGCTCCCTGTGCATTAGACGGTTTTTAGTTCTCTGCCTAATGTTTTAGCATTAGGATCTTTATCCATCCTAGTCATCCTTTCTCCGGTGTTATTGCGACTTTGTCTCCCACCGCAGGACACTGTCCGGAGTCACCATTGCGGGGGGCTGGCTTGGTCTTCCCAGAGTACTCGAAAGCGGGGAGCTCTTTTTCTTTTTCAGCGTCTTGGCAATGTTATGCTATACGAAAGATCTGATTCTCTTTCCAGCTTCCGTAGAAGTGCCTGGAATATCAGTTCTATCCATTCCAGCATCCTGCGCTTTCCTTCGTCGTGAACCGGATAGCTTTCTCGGTCTTCTTGTGAGCTGAACCTGAATAGGAAACACCATCTTTACTGAAAGGCTGGGGACGAACTGTGCATCCCTCTGGTTTATCCGGCTCTTCCTCATTTGTTGGTCTGACGACTTGTTGTGCGCTTGAAGCATTACTCTCGACTAAAGGTGGCAAAGCACCCACATCTACAGGAGGGGAGGACAACATGCTACAGTCTGATGCCACCACCGCAGCTTTTGTGTCTTTGGAGTCAATTTTGAGCCTACTCCTTGAAAGCTTTAAAATTTTTCGTAATAGGTACTTATTCAGAGATACGGATTTTTTTTCTTCGAGGAGCAAAATGAAAACTCGCCCGCTCCACTCAACGATTACTGTTAATTCAGTCCTACCATATACATATGTATAAGCTAGTTCATGGCCATTCTCCAAGTGTTTATAATGGAAAGCGGAAAAAATTAAATATTTTTCTTAATTTCCTCGAAATATTTTATTTTTAATGAATATCGTAATTATTATGCAAATTTATTTGCTAAACAGATAAAGTGTATAATTGTTTATTCCATCTTTTTGAAAAGTAAGTTTTCCTTATCAAATTATTAATTCTATAAGTAACGAAGCTTAAATTTTGCATTAGATTTAGAATTTTTAATATTTGTTATATTAGTATCTAATAACAACTTAATTGCTTTCAGATTTATTAGATTCAATTCTCTGCCCTCAACACAAATAAATAACTCAATATTATTAATTAAAACGGGACATGTTCTGTGCTACCAGAATATTCAATTAAAACATTCGAAAAACCTCAAAGTGTCAGTCTCAAGCAACATTCCAATTTACCTTTATGGCGCATCATTGCCTAGGCAACCGGGCTAAACACTTTCATGGAAAATTGAAAATGGCAATTATTTCGTAATTAAACTCAACATTTACCTAAACATTTTCTGCATCGGTGACCATAATCTCCTAATTGTTTTAATAGATTTCCTTTGCTGGCTGGGTAAGGAAGTCGGAGAATGTCGGAAGACGAAGTTACCTTTATCCAAATGCGACAGCAAATTGTCTGCCAAATTTGTTGAAATGTAAAATTCTCTCAGGAGCATTGCCACAAAGGCATAGAATGCCATGGCCTCAATCACAATTTTTCAAGAATCTTCTGCTTTCGTACTTTTTTCTTGTGCTTATATTTAAGGACTTTGTGTCATACTTCTTCGCCTTCTTCTTTAGCTTTCGGAGCATGCAAGCAATTACAGCTGTGCAACTTAAGGCAAAAAATCACGACACAATATTTGTCTTCAGTGTGAAAGACTTTCAGGTCTTAAACAAATCAACACACAAACACATTCTCAACACAGAATTGTCAACACTGCAGATTTAATATCTTCAACGGAAATGTAATTTACAAAACTTGTTAAAATGGGATTAAAATTTTGACATCACAGGCAACTACAATTTTTGTTCAACTGTATATTGGCCGAGGTAATGGAACAGCAGGTGGATAAGTAAAATCTTTAAGCGAAATATATTTTTTTAATATTTGTTAAGGCCACCGTGGGGCAGAGGTTATAATGTCCGCCTGCGACGCCGAACGCCTGGGTCAAATCCCGGCGTGAACATCAACAAATTTTTTAGCGGTGGTTATCCCCTTATTAATGCTGGCTACATTTGTAAGGTATTCTGCCATATTAAATTTCTCTACCAAGCGGTGTCGCTATGCGTCACGCCGTTCGGACTCGGCATAAAAAAGGAGGACCCTTATTAATGAGCTCAAACTTTAATCGGATTGCACTCATTGATATCAGAGAAGTATCCCCTATTTCTTAATGGAATGTTCACGGGAAATTTAGTAGTAGTAGCAATATTTATTAAAACAAGTAAAAGCATGCTAAGTTCGGCCGGGCCGAATCTGATATACCCTCCACCATGGATCGATTTTGTCGAGTTCTTTTCCCGGCATCTCTTCTTAGGCAAAAAAAGATATAAGAAAAGATTTGCTCTGCTATGAGAGCGATATCAAGATAGGGTCCGGTTTGGACCACAATTAAATTATATGTTGGAGACCTGTGTAAAATGTCAGCCAATTCTAATAAGAATTGCGCCCTTTGGGGCTCAAGAAGTAAAATAGAGAGATCGATTTATTGTATATGGGAGCTGTATCGGGCTATAGACAGATTCAGACCATAATAAACACGTATGTTGATGGTCAAGAGAGGATCCGTCGTACAAAATTTCAGGCAAATCGGATAATAATTGCGACCTCTAGATGCTCAAGAAGTCAAAATACCAGATTGGTTTATATGGCAGCTATATCAGGTTATGAACCTATTTAAACCTTATTTGACATAGTTGTTGAAAGTAAAAATAAAATACGCCTTCTAGAAGCTCAATAAATCAAGTCCCCAGATCTGTTTATATGACAGCTATATCAGTTTATGAACCGATTTGAACCATACTTGACACAGTTGTTGGATATCATAACAAAACACTTCGTGCAAAAATTCATTCAAATCGGATAAGAATTGCGCCCTCTAGATACTCAAGAAGTCAAGACCCAAGATCGGTTTATATGACAGCAATATCAGGTTATTGGCCGATTTGAACCATACTTGGCACACTTGTTGGATGTCATAACAAAACACGTCGTGCGAAATTTTATTCCATTCGGATAAGAATTGCGCACTCTAGAGGCTCAAGAAGTCAAGACCCAAGATCGGTTGATATGACAGCTATATCAGATTAAGGACGGATTTGAACCATACTTGACATAGTTGTTGGATATCATAACAAAACACGTCGTGCAAAATTTCATTCCAGTTGGATAAGAATTGCGCACTCTAGAGGCTCAAGAAGTCAAGAACCAAGATTGGTTTACATGGCAGCTATATCAAAACATGAACCGATATGGCTCATTTACAATCCCAACCGACCTACATTAATAAGAAGTATTTGTGTAAAATTTCAAGGGGCTAGCTTTACTCCTTCGGAAGTTAGCGTGCCTTTGACAGACTGACGGATATGCTAGATCGACATAAAATGTCGCGAAGATCAAGAATATATATACTTTATGGGGTCTTAGACGAATATTTCGAGTAGTTACAAACAGAATGACGAAATAAGTATACTCCCCATCCTATGGTGGAGGGTATAAAAATTTAGAGAAAGGAATGTTGAGTAATTTGAATACTTTTGTAATTAGTTTGAAGGAAATATAAATCTTTCTTCTAAGGATGATTTAAGTTCAAAAAAACATGAGCAAGGGAAAAATGCCAACAAATAAAATTACCGGTATTTCAATTCGATTCAATTCAATTACCGGTATATGAATCTAGGTTAAATCGGGATAGGTTTGATTTTAGTCTGCCCGGCCAACACAGGGTAGCTGTGAGGAACACAAAGGCTGGAACTTTGCGCTTCGAATTGTCTCATGTTAATCGTTATCACAGGAAGATTAGCTGCGCGGGCGCGCCCACACGCTACGATTAGCGGAAAGCTTCATATTTTTACGGAGTAGCCGCAAATACAGCCGCTGGCAGTCGGTGATTTCGAAAGAAGAGTCTCAGTGAGGGGTCGGGTGGTTGACTTACTCTTACTTAAATTCTGAGGGCCTAAGAAACTCGAAACGATAAGGCGAGTTATTGGCGCCTTTAAATACCCAATGACCACCATTGGGGCGCTGGTCCAGTAACCCGCACCCGTAAACTAATAAAATTGGTCTGAGAAACAAAAGAATAGTATAAACGAACTCCCCTTACGTGGACGACCCACGCAAATGAAAAAAGGACCATGATCAACGGATCCGACTTCACCAGATTTGAACATAAAACAAACAAAAACGTGTTTGGCCGTGCCACCCACCGACCATGAATTTATAAATCATCCTAATTTTTATGAGATCCAAATAAGGGCTGGTTCTAATTCCCTAGAAATCATATATATAAAAATCAATTTGTGTTTGTTTGTAGGTTTGTTTGTTTGTATTCCAATTTTGGATGGGGTACCTATGGGGGGCGCCCCACCCCCAAAAACCTTCCAAATATATATATATATATACACCCATCACGACAATATGGGAATTAAATAAAAGGTATTTTAGATTAGAAAACGTATCTGATATATAATTGTCGGACCAAGTGTTTAGGGGACCCCAACCCTCAAAACACCCCTAAATCGGACACATTTACCGACCATGGCAATATGAGACTTAAATGAAAGGTATGTGCGAGTAAAATACGAATCTGATATCCAAATGTGGGACCAAGTTTCTTGGCGTCCACCCCTTCCCCAAAACACCCCCCAAACAGGACTTATTTACTGTCCATGGCAATATGGGGCTTAAATAAACGGTATTTGAATGTAGAATACGAATCTGAAATCCAGATGTGGGACCAAGTGTTTGGGGGCTGTCCATTCCCGAGAACATTCCCCAAAGAGGAAAAATTTACGACCATAACAATGTGGGGCTCAATTGAAAGGTAGTTGGATGCAAAGCACAAATCTGATATCAATATTCGGGAAAAGTGTCTATGCGGCCACCCCACCCCCAAAACACCACCCAAATAGGAAGTATTTGCTGACCATTGCACTATGAAGCTCGAATAAAAGATTTTTTTGAGAAGAACACGAATCTGATATATATTTTTAAGGCCAAGTCACTGAGTGGCCGCCTCATCCCCCAAAACACCCCCCAAACCGGTCATGTTTGCCGACTATGGAAAGATGGGGCTCAAATGAAAGATATTTTGGATGCATCTGATATCAACATTGGGGACCAACTGTCTAGGGGACGTCCCACCACCATAACAACCCACAAATAGGACGTATTTGCTCACCAAGACAATTTGGGTCTATTATTTGCTGGCTTTTGCTTTAAGGGATTTAAATGGTCGGCAAACATTGACATATTTACCGACCATGTCAATGTGGGGCTTAAATGAAAGGTATTGAGGGGCAGAGTAAGAATTGATACCCACTATCGGGTCTACCCAGTCCCCAAAATACCCCATATTCAGAGAAGCCACTGTGTCAGTCAAAGTAGTAGAATCACCAGTAGCAGCAATAAATACCAGCAGCAAACCCAACTGCATAGATTTAAGCAGCAACTGCATTTTAATCGTCACCAACCACTCGCCCACGCATATGTTCTTACATCGATATGTGTATGACTTACCATGTATTGATATGTACATCAATCTGTGTATGGCTAGCTGAGCAATTTTATGTATCTCGATCTGTGTATGGTTTGCTGTGTGTTTTTATGTACGTCGATCTGTCTATGTTTTATCTATGCGTCTGGAGTTTGGAAACGTACATATTAACATCAACAAGGGCCATTAAAATCTAGCGGTCTACCTTAAAATATATATCAAAATTTTTTGCATGCCCAAAAGTAATTGATTTTTATACCCTCTACCATAAGATGGGGGGGTATACTAATTTCGTCATTCTGTTTGTAACTACTCGAAATATTCGTCTGAGACCCCATAAAGTATATATATTCTTGATCGTCGTGACATTTTATGTCGATCTAGCCATGTCCGTCCGTCTGTCTGTCGAAAGCACGCTAACTTCCGAAGGAGTAAAGCTAGCCGCTTGAAATTTTGCACAAATACTTCTTATTAGTGTAGGTCGGTTGGTATTGTAAATGGGCTATATCGGTCCATGTTTTGATATAGCTGCCATATAAACCGATCTTGGGTCTTGACTTCTTGAGCCTCTAGAGTGCGCAATTCTTATCCGATTGGAATGAAATTTTGCACGACGTGTTTTATTATGATATTCAACAACTGTGCCAAGTATGGTTCAAATCGGTCCATAACCTGATATAGCTGCCATATAAACCGATCTTGGGTCTTGATTTCTTGAGCCTCTAGAGTGCGCAATTCTTATCCGATTGAAATGAAATTTTGCACGACGTGTTTTGTTATTATATCCAGGAAGTGCGCCAAGTATGGTTTAAATCGGTCCATAACCTGATATAGCTGCCATATAAACCGATCTTGGGTCTTGACTTCTTGAGCCTCTAGAGGGCGCAATTCCTATCCGATTGGAATGGAATTTCGCACGACGTGTTTTGTTATGATATTCAACAACTGTGCCAAGTATGGTTCAAATCGGTCCATAACCTGATATAGCTGCCATATAAACCGATCTTGGGTCCTGATTTCTTGAGCCTCTAGAGTGCGCAATTCTTATCCGATTGGAATGGAATTTCGCACGACGTGTTTTGTTATGATACCCAACAACTGTGCAAAGTATGGTTTAAATCGGTCTATAACCTGACTTCTTGAGGGCACAATTTTTGTACGAAGTATTTCGTTATGATATCCAACAACTGTGCCAAGTATGGTTGAAATCGGTTCATAACCTGATATAGCTGTCATATAAACAGATCTGGGGATTTCACTTCTTGAGCTTCTAGAAGGCGCAATTCCTATCCGATTTGGCTGAAATTTTGCATGACGTATTTTATATTTACTTTCAACAACTGTGTCAAATAAGGTTCAAATCGGTTCATAACCTGATATAGCTGCCATATAAACCGATCTGGGATCTTGACTTCTTGAGCCTCTAGAGGTCGCAATTATTATCCGATTTGCCTGAAATTTTGTACGACGGATCCTCTTATGACCGTCAACATACGTGTTTATTATGATCTGAATCGGTTTATAGCCCGATACAGCTCCCATATAAATCGATCTCTCTATTTTACTTCTTGAGCCCCCAAAAGGGCGCAATTCTTATTCGGATTGGCTGACATTTTACACAGGACTCCAACATATAATTTAATTGATATTGCTCTAACAGCAGAGCAAATCTTTTCTTATATCCTTTTTTGCCTAAGAAGAGATGCCGGGAAAAGAACTTGACAAATGCGATCCATGGTGGAGGGTATATAAGATTCGGCCCGGCCGAACTTAGCACGCTTTTACTTGTTTTGTTTTATTTTTTCCACTAGCGTGTAAAAAAGCTTACAGACTCTAACATTGGTGATCCCGACGTGATCCAGCTTTAAATCAACATTTCGAGAATTAATATCAATTCGGATATAATTCATTGATTTCGCACGTCTAATTTTGGATTATTGCTTCTAATTTCAATCTTAGAGCAGTGATAGCAAATTTCAGCCCTATCGCTTATTGACTTAGCCATTGACACTCATATAATCATGCCAGACAACACATCGCCATCAACCAAAGAATCCGCCGAGGGATCATCCGAGATTACCCAGTGCATGAATAGAGTTAAATCTAATGGTAAGCAGACGGACGGACATGTCTAGATCGTCATAGATTTTTACGCTGATCAAGAACATATATACTTTATAGGGTCGGAAATGGATATTTCAATGTGTTGCAAACGGAATGACAAAATGAAGATACCCCCATCCTTCGGTGGTGGGTATAAAAATAACAGAACATATGTTTTGGCATCATATTCCAACGGCAAACAACCCTGCCGACATTTTATCGAGAGGAGTCACCCTAGAAGAACTTCTCAGATGTAGTCTTTGGAAGGAAGGACCTAATTTTTTATACAAAAATCAGGAAGCTTGGCCAAAACCATCGAATTTTATACAAAAACTGCCAGAGCGCCGACGAGTTGCTCTTATAATTTCGTCCAATCAAGATTTGTCTCTTGATTGTAAATATCACAACTCTTTTTTCAAAATTCAGCGCACCTTTGCATATACAGGGTGGCTGATGAAAGCCGCTACCAAAAAAAAATGTAATAACTTTTTTTCTATTTAATAATAATAATTTAATAATTAATTTAATTAATTAATTAATTAATTTAATTAATAATAATTTAATAATTAATTTAATAATTTAATTTAACATGAATAAAAGAAAAATGTATTCCATACACCGAAAAAAAAATGTAGCAATATTCATCATTGTAGCAATATTCATCAGCCACCCTGTATGTACCGAGAACAAGTAAAAGCGTGATAAGTTCGGCCGGGCCGAATCTTATATACCCTCCACCATGGATCGCATTTATCGAGTTCTTTTCCCGGCAAAAGAGTTGCTCTGCTATTAAAACGATATCAATTATGGTCCGGTTCGGACCACAATTAAATTATATGTTGGAGACCTGTGTAAAATTTCAGCCAATTCGTATAAGAATTGCGCCCATTGGCGCTCACGAAGTAAAATAGAGAGAACGATTTATATGGGATCTGCATCGGGCTATAGACCGATTCAGACCATAATAAACACGTTTGTTGATGGTCATGAGAGGATCCATCGTACAAAATTTCAGGCATATCGGATAATAATTGCGACCTCTGGGGGTCAAGAAGTCAAGATCTCAGATCCGTTTATATGGCAGCTATATCAGGTTATGAACCGATTTGAACCTTATTTGACACAGTTGTTGAAAGTAAAAATAAAATACGCCATGCAAAATTTCAGACAAATCGGATAGGAATTGCGCCCTTTGGAAGCTCAAGAAGTGAAATCCCCAGATCTGTTTATATGACAGCTATATCAGGTAAGAACCGATTTCAACCATACTTGGCACAGTTGTTGGATATCATAACGAAAGACTTCGTACAAAAATTCATTCAAATCGGATAAGAATTGTGCCCTCAAGAAGTCAAGACCCAAGATCGGTTTATATGGCAGCTATATCAAGTTATGGACCGATTTAAACCATACTTTGCACAGTTGTTGGGTATCATAACAAAACACGTCGTGCGAAATTCCATTCCAATCGGATAAGAATTGCGCCCTCTAGAGGCTCAAGAAGTCAAGAGCCAAGATCGGTTTATATGGCAGCTATATCAGGTTATGGACCGATTTGAACCATACTTGGCACAGTTCCTGGATATAATAACAAAACACGTCGTGCAAAATTTCATTTCAATCGGATAAGAATTGCGCACTCTAGAGGCTCAAGAAATCAAGACTCAAGATCGGTTTATATGGCAGCTATATCAGGTTATGGACCGATTTGAACCATACTTGGCACAGTTGTTGAATATCATAATAAAACACGTCGTGCAAAATTTCATTCCAATCGGATAAGAATTGCGCACTCTAGAGGCTCAAGAAGTCAAGACCCAAGATCGGTTTATATGGCAGCTATATCAGGTTATGGACCGATTTGAACCATACTTGGCACAGTTCCTGGATATAATAACAAAACACGTCGTGCAAAATTTCATTTCAATCGGGTAAGAATTGCGCACTCTAGAGGCTCAAGAAATCAAGACCCAAGATCGGTTTATATGGCAGCTATATCAGGTTATGGACCGATTTGAACCATACTTGGCACAGTTCCTGGATATAATAACAAAACACGTCGTGCAAAATTTCATTCCAATCGGATAAGAATTGCGCGCTCTAGAGGCTCAAGAAGTCAAGACCCAAGATCGGTTTATATGGCAGCTATATCAAAACATGGACCGATATGGCCCATTTACAATACCAACCGACCTACACTAATAAGAAGTATTTGTGCAAAATTTCAAGCGGCTAGCTTTACTCCTTCGGAAGTTAGCGTGCTTTCGACAGACAGACGGACGGACGGACAGACGGACGGACATGGCTAGATCGACATAAAATGTCACGACGATCAAGAATATATATACTTTATGGGGTCTCAGACGAATATTTCGAGTAGTTACAAACAGAATGACGAAATTAGTATACCCCCCATCTTATGGTGGAGGGTATAAAAATGTAGTGATTTAACCAAAATTGAAATCAAGATGGGAACACAACTTTTGCTACGAAACATACAACTTATGCACTTTTCCTTGGAATATAAATCTTTACAGCAAAATGAAAATGTACCAACAACCAGAAAATTATATTCGCTTTCGCCTTTTTTGGATGCAGACTGTCTGATTTGGGTCGGTGGCCGTTTGCAAAATTCATTGTTGTCGTTCGAGGCCCAACATCCAATCATATGTATTTTAATCTTCAATGAATTGCGAACTTTGGTATGCCAAATATCTGCTATTCTCAACTCTCGCCCTTTATATCCGATTACGGAGGATCCAAATGACGTGCAGGTGCTGACTCCAGGCTATTTTTTAGTTGTTGGACCGCTAAAGAGCTTCTCGGAACCAGATATTACAGACCTTAACATAAATATTTTAAACAGATGGCAAAAAGTTTGTCATATGCAACAAATTTTTTGGAAAAAATGGAGCAATTTCTATTTTACTCTATTGCAGCAACGATCGAAGTTAAAATCATCGAAAAACAAATTTTCTATTGGAGCAATGGTGCTTCTGAAAGACGAAAACCTTCCACCCCTGAAATGGCAAATGGACACTGTAGCTCGGAAAGATGGTGTTGTGCGAGTTGACTTGGTAAAAACTTCAAATGGAACCTTGCGTCGACTAGTGGCTAAATTAGCGATACTGCCTATTGAAGATGAGAATGTTGAAAGTCATGGACTTCCAACGGAGGAGGATGTTAAGAGGAGCCACTGTGCCAGTCAAAGAAATAGAACCACCAGTAGCAGCAATAAATACCAGCAGCAAACCCAACTGCATAGATTTAAGCAGCGACTGCATTTTAATCGTCACCAACCACTCGTCCACGCATATGTTCGTACATCGATATGTGTATGATTTATCATGCATTGATATGTACATCGATGTGTGTATGGCTAGCTGAGCATTTTTATGTATCTCCATCTGTGTATGGTTTGCTGTGTGTTTTTATGTACGTCGATCTGTCTATGTTTTATCTATGCGTCTGGAGTTTGGAAACGTACATATTAACATAAATAAGGGCCATAAAAACCTAGCGGTCTACCTTAAAATATATACGAAAATTTTTTGCATATTTTTTCCATGCCTAAAAGAAATTGATTTTTAAATTATGTTCAGTTGCTAAGCAGAAGTCAAATAAATCAATCGATTTCGATCGCAACAATTTGAAGTCTTTTTATACCCTACACCATAAGATGGGGGGTATACAAATTTCGTCATTCTGATTGTAACTACTCGAAATATTCGTCTGAGACCCCATAAAGTATATATACTCTTGATCGTCGTGAAATTTTATGTCGATCTAGCCATGTCCGTCCGTCTGCCGTCCGTCCGTCCGTCCGTCCGTCTGTCTGTCGAAAGCACGCTAACTTCCGAAGGAGTAAAGCTAGCCGCTTGAAATTTTGCACAAATACTTCTTATTAGTGTAGGTCGGTTGGTATTGTAAATGGGCCATATCGGTCCATGTTTTAATATAACTGCCATATAAACCGATCTTGGGTCTTGACTTCTTGAGCCTCTAGAGTGCGCAATTCTTATCCGATCAGAATGAAATTTTGGACGACGTGTTTTGTTATGATATCAAACAACTGTGCCAAGTACGGTTCAAATCGGTTTATAACCTGATATAGCTGCCATATAAACCGATCTTGGGTCTTGACTTCTTGAGCCTCTAGAGTGCGCAATTCTTATCCGATTGGAATGAAATTTTGCACGACGTGTTTCGTTATTAAATTCAACAACTGTGCAAAGTATGGTTCAAATCGGTTCATAACCTGATATAGCTGCCATATAAACCGATCTTGGGTCATGACTTCTTGAGCCTCCAGAGTGCGCAATTCTTATCCGATTGGGATGGAATTTCGCACGACGTGTTTTGTTATGATATCCAATAACTATGCCAAGAATGGTTCAAATCGGTCTATAACCTGATATAGCTGTCATATAAACCGATCTTGGGTCTTGATTTCTTGAGCCTCTAGAGGGCGCAATTCTTATCCGATTTGAATGAATTTTGGCACGACGTGTTTTGTTATGATATCCAACAACTGTGCCAAGTATGGTTCAAATCGGTTCATAACCTGATATAGCTGTCATATAAACCGTTCTGGGATCTTGACTTCTTGAGCCTCTAGAGGTCGCAATTATTATCCGATTTGCCTGAAATTTTGTACGACGGATTCTCTCATGATCATCAACATACGTGTTTATTATGGTCTGAATCGGTCTATAGCCCGATACAGCTCCCATATAAATCGATCTCTCTATTTTACTTCTTGAGCCCCCAAAGGGCGTAATTCTTATTCAAATTGGCTGACATTTTACACAGGTCTCCAACATATAATTTAATTGTGGTCCAAACCGGACCATATCTTCAAATCGCTCTAATAGCAGAGGAAATCTTTTCTTATATCCTTTTTTCCCAAAGAAGAGATGCCCGGAAAAGAACTCGACAAATGCGATCCATGGTGGAGGGTATATAAGATTCGGCCCGGCCGAACTTAGCACGCTTTTACTTGTTTTGTTTTATTTTCTGCACTAGCCTTTAACAAGTAAAAAGGCGTTAAATTCGGCCGGGCCGAACTTTGGGTACCCACCACCTCGGGTATATATGTAAACCACCTTTCATCAAAATTCGGTGAAAATTGCATACTTTATGTCCCATATCAGTTATATCAAAATATGTTCCGATTTGGACCAAATGCTAATAAGTACAGTAGCTATATTTAAAAACAAGTAAAAAGGCATTAAGTTCGGCCGGGCCGAACTTTGGATACCCACCACCTCGGGTATATATGTAAACCGCCTTTCATCAAAATTCGGTGAAAAATTCATAACTTATGACCCATATCAGTTATATTAAAATATGTTCCGATTTTGGTCCGAATACTAATAAGTACAGTAGATATATCTAAAAATAAACCGATCTGAACCATATACGACACGGATGTCGAAAAGCCTAACATAAGACTTTGTCAAATTTCAGTGATATAGGATTATAAATGCGAATTTTATGGGGCCAAGTCTTTAAATCGAGATATCGGTCTACATGGCAGCTATATCCAAATCTGGACCGATTTGGGCAAAGTTGCATAAAAATGTCGAAGAGCCTAACTTAAAGCCCTGTCCCAAATTTAAGCGAAATCGGACAATAAATGTCTCTTTTATGGGCCCAAAACCTTAAATCGAGAGATCGGTATGGCAGCTATATTCAAATCTAGACCGATCTGGGCAAAATTGAAGAAGGACGTCGAAGAGCCTAACCAAACTCACTGTCTCAAATTTCAGCGACATCAGACAATAAATGCGTCTTTTATGGCCCCAAAACTTAAAACCTAGATATCGGTCTATATGGCAGCTATGTCCAAATCTGGACCGATCTGTGCGATATTGCAAAAGTATATATAGGGGCTTAATTTAACTCACTGTCCCGAATTTCGGCGACATCGGACAATAAATGAGCATTTTATGGGCCCAAAACCTTAAATCAGGAAATCGGTCTATATGGCAGCTATATCCAACTCTGAACCGATCTGGGCCAAATTGAAGACAGATGTCGAAGGGCCTAAGACAACTCACTGTCCCAAACTTCAGCAAAATCGGATAATAAATTTGGCTTTTATGGGCTTAAGACCCTAAATCGGAGGATCCGTCTATATGGCAGCTATATACAAATCTGAACCGATCTGGGCCAAATTGACGAAGGATGTCGATGTGCCTAACACAATTCACTGTCTCGAATTTCATCAAAATCGGATAATAAATATGGGTTCTGTGGGCCTAAGACTCGAAATCGCAAGATCGGTCTATATGGCAGCTATATCCAAATCTGAACCGATCTGAGCCGTATTGACGGAGGATGTCGAAGGGCCTAACACAACTCACTGTCCCGAATTTCATCAAAATCGGATAATATATGAGGCTTTTATGGGCTTAAGACCCTAAATCGGAGGATCGGTCTATATGGCAGCTATATCCAAATCTGGACCGATCTGAGCCAAATTGACGAAGGATGTCGATGGGCCTAACGCAATTCACTGAACGAATTTCATCAAAATCGGATAATAAATTTGGCTTTTGTGGGCCTAAGACCCTAAATCGGAGGATCGGTCTATATGGCAGCTATATCGAAATCTTTACCGATCTGGTCCAAATTGACGAAGGAAGTTGAAGGGCCTAACATAAATCCCTGTCCCAAATTTCAGCGAAATCGGATAATAAATGTGGCTTTTGTTGGCCTTAGACCCTAAATCGGAGGATTGGTCTATATGGCAGCTATATCCAAATCAGGACCGATCTGAGCCAAATTGACGAAGGATGTCGAAGGGCCTAACATAACTCACTGTCCTAAATTTCAGCAAAATCGGATAATAAATGTGGCTTTTATGGGCCGAAGACCCTAAATCGGCGGATCGGTCTATATGGGGGCTATATCAAGATATAGTCCGATATAGCCCATCTTCGAACTTAACCTGCTTATGGACAAAAAAAGAATCTGTGCAAAAATTTCAGCTCAATATCTCTATATTTAAAGACTGTAGCGTGATTTCAACAGACAGACGGACGGACATGTTTCGATCGTCTTAGATTTTCACGCTGATCAAGAATATATATACTTTATAGGGTTGGAAATGGCTATTTCGATGTGTTGCAAACGGAATGACAAAATAAATATATACCCCCATCCTTCGGTGATGGGTATAAAAAAGCTTACAGTATCTAACACCTCACAAACAGCAATTTTTTACTGACCATCTGGGGCTCAAATAAACGTATTTGGGAGTAGAATGCGAATTTGATATTCAATTGTAGGACCATGTATTTAGGGCATCATCCCTTCCCCAAAACACACCTCAAATGGTTAAATATATCGACCATGCCAGTATGTGACCAAAATGAAAGGTATTTGAGATTAGAACACGAATTTGATATCCAATTTTGAGGCCAATGGCAATATGGGGTTCAAATGAATGATATATAGATATATGAGAATAGAGCACGTTGCTGATATATTTTCAGGGCTTAGTGTTTTGGGGGACCACCCCACACCCCAAAACACCCCTAAATCGGACATATTTATCGACCATATCAATGTGGGGCTTAAATGAAAGGTATGAGGGGCAGAGCAAAACTTTATACACACTATCGGGTCTACTCCGTTCCCAAAATACTCCACAAACAGCAATTTTTTACAGACCATCTCAATATGGGGCTCAAATAAAGGTATTTGGGAGTAGAATGCGAATTTGATATCCAATAGTAGGACTATGTATTTAGTGCATCACCCCTTCCCCAAAACACGCCCCAAAGGGTAAAATTTTTCGACCATGCCAATATGTGACCAAAATGAAGGGTATTTGAGATTAGAAAACGAATTTGATAACCATTTTCGGGCCCATCTGTTTGGCGGACGCCTCATCCTGTAAACTCCCCTCAGAACCAATGGCAATATGGGGTTTAAATAAATGGTATTTGAAAGAAGAGCACGATGCTGATATTTTTTCAGGGCCAAGTGTCTAGGGGGAGAACACCCCTAAATCAGACATCATGAGAATATCGGGCTGAAATAAAGTATTTTAAGAATGAAGCACACCTTATATCGAAACTTTAATTCGAAGACCAATAAAGATCATATTGGATTTAGATAAAGGCCCTTATATTGATCTAGACCATATTTGGGTCAGATGTCGAGAGTCCGAATACAACTTACTGTTTCAAATTTCAGCGAAATCGGATAATAAATGCGTTTTTTAACGGCTTTGGACCCTTTGTCGGCAGCTCGGAGGGTCAATGAAATGAAATGTTCTCTAAAGACGAAGATTGTGAAAATTTTTCTAGTAAACAAGGAAAGAGGCATTAAGTTCGGCCGGGCCAAACTTTAGATACCCACCAACTCGGATACATATCTTCGGCTTAATGCTGTCTTGTTCCATACGCCATTTTCAAGTTTTTATACCCACCACCATACGATATGACGCATATTCATTTAGTGATTCAGTTTGCAACACATCGAAATATCCATTTTCGACCCAACAACGCATATATATTTCGGATCGTCATAAAATTTTAAAACGATTTAACGATGTTCGTGTGTCCGTCGGTCTGCAGTTAACACTCTTCGGCATTCAAAAATGGAGATATTGAGCTGAAATTTGGCACAAATTTAACCTAATGCACGCAGGATAAGTTCTTTAATGGGCCAAATCGGACCATATTTGGATACATCTGCTATGTAGACCGATCTGCCGATAAAGGGTCTGAAGCCCATAGAAGCTTTATTCAATACCCGATTCCAATTTAGGCTCTTAATCCCATAAAAAGCGTATTAATTGCCTGATTTTGCTGAAATTGTTACATGTACATGTTACTCGGGACCTGAATAAAATATAATGGGATGGTCTCGATTAAGATATAACTATGGATATAGTAATGGAGTTATAATAAAATAGGATGATTATTATATCCTTGGTGGTGGATATCCAATTTTCGGCACTGCCGAACTTAACACTTTTTTATATGTTTGAGGTAGGGCCGGTTTTTTGGAATTGCGACGTGCCCTTTCAGAATCCCTAAGAAAGTTTCACGTATCATGTTTAGTTTTCGAGATATTGAGGTGTAAATATGCCAAAATATGGCCAATTTTAATGCAGTTTGCAAACTTCAAGTGCGTTTATCTCAAATTCAATAAAGTGGCGTATGGAACAAGATATCATTACTTCGAATATATATATTAATCACTGTAGTATTCTAAGGCTATACCAATATGATTGAATGACAAATGTAGTGTGGTATACAACACTTCGCGTATAAGAGAATGTAGTTAAATATATTAAAAGCAACACCACTGTTAATCATATTAATGTAAGTGTTACGTGCTGGTGTTTTCAAGCGTATGTAAACACTCATCACTTGCCAAGGCAACCAAGGTCATTGAACAAAAACAACAATAGTAATTACCGGTAAGCAAGAAATTAATGCTTGGGTTCCCATCACAAAACAAGAATTCGGATTCGTTCGTCATGTTTATACCCACCATTGGATGGGGGTATACTAATCTAGTCATTCCGTTTGTTACACCTCGAAATATTCATCTAAGACCCGATAAAGTATATATATTCTTGATCTTCTCGACGTTCTTAGTCGATCTCTTCATGTCCGTTCGTCTGTCGAAATCAGAATAGCGGTTGAACGCGTAAAGCTAGCCACTTAAAATTTTGTCTAGATACTTATAATCGATGTAGGTCGTTGGGGATTGCAAATGGGCAATATCGGTTCAGATTTATATATAACTCCCTTATAAACCGATCTCCCGATTTGACTTCTTGAGCCCTTGCAAGCCACAAGCTTTGTCCGATGTGGCTGAAATTTTGCATGCTATGTTCTGTTACGACTTCCAACAACTGTGCCAAATACGGTCTAAATCAGTCTATAAACTGATATAGCTCCCATATAAACAGATCTCTCGATTTATCTTCTTGAGCCCTTACATCCCCACCCTCAATGTGGAGCTTAAATGAAAGGTATTAGGGGTAGAGCAAGAATTGATAAACACTTTCGGAACCAATTTTCTGGGGGTCTACTCCTTTCCCAAAATACCCCACAAACAGCAGTTTTTTACTGAGCATCGCAATAGGGGGCTCAAATAAAGGTATTTGGGAGTAGAATACGAATTTGAAATCGAAATGTAGGACCATGTATTTAGGAAATCACCCCTTCTCTCAAACACCCCAAAGGGTAAACAGCTTTCGACCATGCCAATATGTGGCTCACATTTATGGTATTTGAGATTAGAAAACAAATTTTATAACCTATTTTGGGGACATGTGTTTGGGGGACGCCTCAGATAAAGGTACTTATATTGTTAAACTTTTAGTCAAGCGATATACAATTTTCGTAGCATGGTATTTCACTAAAAGCTCTTTAATTGTCGAAAATAAATATTCCAAGGGAACTTTTGTTCCATATAAAGTAAAAGAAGGCGCAGCGGAGCGGCCCCGGTATAAAAATTTGGGATAAAGTCTTGAACCGGCCAACCCACTAAATACCCTTCAATAGGACGTGTAGTTCGAGCGGCATAATATGTGAATTAAAAGAAAGGTTTATATCAGCCGAGTTCGAATCTAATGTTGATATAAGGATTTAAGATTCTGGGTCACGTCCTGCCGTTCAGCAGGATATGTATATCGCGACAATAAAGGTCTAAAATAAATTGTCTTTTGGGTCTATAAACCAATGGCAATTGGGGCTCATATAAAATTAATTTGAGAGTAGAACACGATGCCGATAGTCCAGGGTTAAGTGCGTGGGTGGCCGCCCCACCCTACATACCCCTCAAGCTGGACATATTTGCCGATTATGGCAATAAGGGGCTCACATCTGAAATCTGTTTTATGACTAAGTGTTTCAAGGACCCCTCACTTAAACTCCCCCTAAACCGGACATATATACCGACTATGGCAATATTTAGCTCAAATGTGATTTTTGGGAGTAGAGTATGAATCTGATATCCACTTTCCACTTTCGGGGCAAATGCTTCGGCTACTCCAATCCACCACCAAAACCAAGAGAATGAAGTAGATTTAACATCTAAACTATAATGGGCGGACTCCCCCTTACTTTATTTTCAAAAACTCCAGATCTCGGAGATGAGTGGGGCAATTTAGAATTTTGTTTGTTTATAATAACTCACCAAAGGGGCCACCGTAGCGCAGAGGTTAGCATGTCCGCCTATGACGCTGAACGCCTGGGTTCGAATCCTGGCGAGACCATCAGAAAAAATTTTTCAGCGGTGGTTTTCCGCTCCTAATGCTGGCAACATTTGTGAGGTACTATGCCTTGTTAAACTATTCTCCAAAGAGGTGTCGCACTGCGGTACGCCGTTCGGACTCGGCTATAAAAAGGAGGTCCCTTATCATAGAGCTTAAACTTTAATCGGACTGCACTCATTGAAAGGTGAGAAGTTTGCCCCTGTTCCTTAATGGAATGGACAAAATTTGCATTTTGCAATAACTCAAAAACAGAAATTTAGTATCCTTATTTAGGATACTAGGAGTTGTAAGGGGGCCGCGCCACCTCCAAAGCCCGCTAAATGGAAATACAAAAGCCCAATTATACCCTCATACAGGACTAATTTACAGACCATAGCACTATAAGGCTCAAATGAATAGTATTTGGGAGTAGAGCACCTATATGATATCCACATTGGGGCAAAATATCTGAAAGGCCGTACCAGTAGCCCAAAACAAGATTGACCGTGCCACTAAAGGGCTCAGATAAAATAAGAGAGTGAGAGAAGGCGCAGCGGAGGGGGCCCTAACCAGTTAGTAAAATATTAAAGATGAGTGCGACTATTATTGGCTGAACTCCAACCTTCGACCATACAAATAGTAATTGGTCAGTTTTCATGAATCAATTTAAACCGTTTTTGGTGGCAAAGGGAATTGAAGACAAACAAGTAAAAGCGTGCTAAGTTCGGCCGGGCCAAATCTTATATACCCTCCACCATGGATCGCATTTGTCGAGTTCTTTTCCTGGCATCTCTTCTTAGGCAAAAAAGGATATAAGAAAAAAGTTGCTCTGCTATTAAAACGATATCAAGATATGGTCCGGTTCGGACCACAATTAAATTATATGTTGGAGACCTGTGTAAAATTTTAGCTAATTCGTATAAGAATTGCGCCCATTGGGGCTTACGAAGTAAAATAGAGAGAACGATTTATATGGAATCTGTATCGGGCTATAGACCGATTCAGACCATAATAAAAACGTTTCTTGATGGTCATGAGAGTATCCATCGTACAAAATTTCAGGCATATCGGATAATAATTGCGACCTCTAGGGGTCAAGAAGTCAAGATCCCAGATCGGTTTATATGGTAGCTATATCAGGTTATGAACCGATTTGAACCTTATTTGACACAGTTGTTGAAAGTAAAAATAAAATACGTCATGCAAAATTTCAGCCAAATCGGATAGGAATTGCGCCCTCTAGAAGCTCAAGAAGTCAAATCCCCAGATCTGTTTATATGACAGCTATATCAGGTTATGAACCGATTTGAACCATACTTGGCACAGTTGTTGGATATCATAACGAAATACTTCGTCCAAAAATTCATTCAAATCGGATAAGAATTGTGCCCTCTAGAGGGTCAAGAAGTCAAGACCCAAGATCGGTTTATATGGTAGCTATATCAGGTTATGGACCGATTTGAACCATACTTGGCACAGTTGTTGGGTATCATAACAAAACACGTCGTGCGAAATTCCATTCCAATCGGATAAGAATTGCGCCCTCTAGAGGCTCAAGAAGTCAAGACCCAAGATCGGTTTATATGCTAGCTATATCATGTTATGGACCGATTTGAACCATACTTGGCGCTGTTGTTGGATATCATAGCAAAACACGTCATGCAAAATTTCATTCCAATCGGATAAGAATTGGGCACTCTACAGGCTCAAGAAGTCAAGACCCAAGATCGGTTTATATGGCAGCTATATCAGGTTATGGACCGATTTGAACCATACTTGGCACACTTGTTGGATATTATAGCAAAGCACGTCGTGCAAAATTTCATTCTGATCGGATAAGAATTGCGCACGCTAGAGGCTCAAGAAGTCAAGACCCAAGATCGGTTTATATGGCAGCTATATCAGGTTATGAACCGATTTCAACCATACTTGGCACAGTTGTTGGATATCATAGCAAAACACGTCATGCAAAATTTCATTCCAATCGGATAAGAATTGCGCACTCTACAGGCTCAAGAAGTCAAGACCCAAGATCGGTTTATATGGCAGCTATATCAAAACATGGACCGATATGGCCCATTTACAATACCAACCGACCTACACTAATAAGAAGTATTTGTGCAAAATTTCAAGCGGCTAGCTTTACTCCTTCGGAAGTTAGCGTGCTTTCGACAGACAGACGGACGGACGGACGGACGGACGGACGGACGGACGGACGGACAGACGGACGGACATGGCTAGATCGACATAAAATGTCGCGACGATCAAGAATATATATACTTTATGGGGTCTCAGACGAATATTTCGAGTAGTTACAAACAGAATGACGAAATTAGTATACCCCCCATCTTATGGTGGAGGGTATAAAAAAAACAAGTAAAAGCGTGCTAAGTTCGACCTGGACCAATCTTATATACCCTCCCATTGATCGCATTTGTCGAGTTCTATGCGCGGTATCTCTTTTTAGACAAACATAGAATATTGAATTAAGACTGTTATACTATTAGAGCTATATCAAGTTATAGTCCGATTTGGACCATGAATGAATGCTGAACATTGTAGCAGTTCTTGCTTAATATTTCAGTTCATTCGGATAAGAATTGCGTCTTTTAGGGGCTCAAGAAGCAAAATCGGGAGATAGGTTTATATGGGAGCTGTATCAAGCTATTGATCGGTTCAGACTATATTAGACACGTATGTTGAGGTCATGAGAGAAGATGTTGTACAAAATTTGAGCCAAATCGGATGAGAATTGCGCACTCTAGAGGTTCAAGAATTCAAGATCCCAAATCGGTTTACTTAGCACAGTTATTGGAAGTCATAACAAAACACCTCATGAAAATTTCAGCCAAATCGGATGAGAATTGCGCGCTCTATTGGCTCCAGAAATCAATACCTAAGTTCGGTTTATATGGCAGCTATATCAAAACATGGACCGATTTGGCCCATTAACAATATCAACCGACATATACTAATAACAAGTAAAAGCGTGCTAAGTTCGGCCGGGCCGAATCTTATATACCCTCCACCATGGATCGCATTTGTCGAGTTCTTTTCCTGGCATCTCTTCTTAGGCAAAACAAGTAAAAGCGTGCTAAGTTCGGCCGGGCCGAATCTTATATACCCTCCACCATGGATCGCATTTGTCGAGTTCTTTTCCTGGCATCTCTTCTTAGGCAAAAAAGGATATAAGAAAAGAGTTGCTCTGCTATTAAAACGATATCAAGATATGGTCCGGTTCGGACCACAATTAAATTATATGTTGGAGACCTGTGTAAAATTTTAGCTAATTCGTATAAGAATTGCGCCCATTGGGGCTTACGAAGTAAAATAGAGAGAACGATTTATATGGAATCTGTATCGGGCTATAGACCGATTCAGACCATAATAAAAACGTTTCTTGATGGTCATGAGAGTATCCATCGTACAAAATTTCAGGCATATCGGATAATAATTGCGACCTCTAGGGGTCAAGAAGTCAAGATCCCAGATCGGTTTATATGGTAGCTATATCAGGTTATGAACCGATTTGAACCTTATTTGACACAGTTGTTGAAAGTAAAAATAAAATACGTCATGCAAAATTTCAGCCAAATCGGATAGGAATTGCGCCCTCTAGAAGCTCAAGAAGTCAAATCCCCAGATCTGTTTATATGACAGCTATATCAGGTTATGAACCGATTTGAACCATACTTGGCACAGTTGTTGGATATCATAACGAAATACTTCGTCCAAAAATTCATTCAAATCGGATAAGAATTGTGCCCTCTAGAGGGTCAAGAAGTCAAGACCCAAGATCGGTTTATATGGTAGCTATATCAGGTTATGGACCGATTTGAACCATACTTGGCACAGTTGTTGGGTATCATAACAAAACACGTCGTGCGAAATTCCATTCCATTCGGATAAGAATTGCGTCCTCTAGAGGCTCAAGAAGTCAAGTCCCCAGATCTGTTTATATGACAGCTATATCAGGTTATGGACCGATTTGAACCATACTTGGCACAGTTGTTGGATATAATAACAAAACACGTCATGCAAAATTTCATTCCAATCGGATAAGAATTGGGCACTCTACAGGCTCAAGAAGTCAAGACCCAAGATCGGTTTATATGGCAGCTATATCAGGTTATGGACCGATTTGAACCATACTTGGCACACTTGTTGGATATTATAGCAAAGCACGTCGTGCAAAATTTCATTCTGATCGGATAAGAATTGCGCTCGCTAGAGGCTAAAGAAGTCAAGACCCAAGATCGGTTTATATGGCAGCTATATCAGGTTATGAACCGATTTCAACCATACTTGGCACAGTTGTTGGATATCATAGCAAAACACGTCATGCAAAATTTCATTCCAATCGGATAAGAATTGCGCACTCTAGAGGCTCAAGAAGTCAAGACCCAAGATCGGTTTATATGGCAGCTATATCAAAACATGGACCGATATGGCCCATTTACAATACCAACCGACCTACACTAATAAGAAGTATTTGTGCAAAATTTCAAGCGGCTAGCTTTACTCCTTCGGAAGTTAGCGTGCTTTCGACAGACAGACGGACGGACGGACGGACGGACGGACAGACGGACGGACATGGCTAGATCGACATAAAATGTCGCGACGATCAAGAATATATATACTTTATGGGGTCTCAGACGAATATTTCGAGTAGTTACAAACAGAATGACGAAATTAGTATACCCCCCATCTTATGGTGGAGGGTATAAAAAGTATTTGTGCAAAATTTCAAACGGCTCATTCCTTCGAAAGTTAGCGTGATTTCGACAGACAGACGGACGGACAGACGGACGGACATGGCTAGATCGACTTAAAATGACATGACGATCAAGAATATATATACTTTATGGGGTCTTAGACGCATATTTCGAGGTGTTACAAACAGAATTACCAAATTAGTATACCCTCATCCTATGTGGAGGGTATAAAAAGAAAGCAATTCTATTAACATCGCTTTGTGAGGCTTCAGGTGGAAGGCGCAACAGCCACATGTGAGCAGTGTATGAAGACGATGACAGCACATGTCATGCCTTCACCATCAGGTTTAACAGAACGCTACAAGTTTTATAGCGCAACTAAATCGCCAAATGAAACTGTTGACTGTAAATTGTAGATTTTCCTCCGATTTGAAAACGGCTTTAGGAGATAAGTTTGTTAGGGTTGCAAAACGGCCCGGCTCGAAACAAATTTTTTCTGGAAGAAGAATCAGTCAATTTCGAGCAGGTGGTGCAAATATTGGGTTGCCCAAAAAGTAATTGTCGGTAATATAGTAGTAATATAGTCGGCGTTGACAAATTTTTTCAACGGCTTGTGACTCTGTAATTGCATTCTTTCTTCTGTCAGTTATCAGCTGTTACTTTTAGCTTGCTTTAGAAAAAAAAGTGCGCGAAATTTTGTTTACATTTGTTTGTTTGGCGTCAATTTTAATATGGGTACCACATGTGTTGAAAGAAATTCATTTAACATACCGAATCAACGCTTGTGATATGCACCTTAAACGAAATGAATTCGATCCGTTTTTAAAACGAATCATAACTGGAGATGAAAAATGGATTGTTTACAACAACGTTAGTCGAAAACGATCATGGTCCAAGCATGGTGAACCAGCTCAAACCACTTCAAAGGCTGATATCCACCAAAAGAAGGTTATGCTGTCTGTTTGGTGGGATTGGAAGGGTGTGGTATATTTTTAGCTGCTTCCAAGAAACTAAACGATTAATTCGGATGTTTACTGTCAACAATTGGACAAATTGAATACAGCCATCAAGGAGAAGCGACCAGAATTGGCCAATCGTAAAGGTGTCATATTCCACCAGGACAACGCTAGACCGCACACATCATTGGTCACTCGCCAAAAACTGAGTGAGCTTGGCTGAGAACTTTTGATGCATCCCTGACCTTGCACCATCAGACTACCATTTATTTCGATCTTTGCAGAACTCCTTAAATGGTAAAACTTTCGGCAATGATGAGGCTATAAAATCGCACTTGGTTCAGTTTTTTGCAGATAAAGGCTAGAAGTTCTATGAGCGTGGAATACTAAATTTGCCAGGAAGATGGCAAAAGGTTATCGAACAAAATGGCAATTATATATTTGATTAAAGTTCATTCTAAGTTTTATTAAAAATGTATCTACTTTCTTTTAAAAAATCCGCTTTTACTTTTTAGGCAACCATGTATTCTGCCAAAAATGTATACAAAATAACTTTAGTTGAAGGGCATCATTTTTTCTACATACCAAACTTCTGTTAAACCAGTAAAAATTAAAGCCTCTAGGAACAGAACAAGGACGATCGAGAGACCGATTTACATGGGAGCAATATCAGATTATAGACCCATTTGGAACGTGCTTTGCGCTATTGTTGAGAGCCGTAACAGAACACTATGTGCAAAATTTCAGTCTTCAGGAGAATAATTGCTGCTTGTTAGGGCTCAAGTAATCAAAAATTGCAGGGTCAAGAAGCCAAATCGAGAGACCGGTTTACATGGGAGCAATATCAGGTTATAGTCTGCTTGGGATCGTATTTGGCACAGTTGTCGGAAGTCGTAACGGAACACTCTGTTCAAAATTGCGGCCACACCAGACAAAAATTGCGGCTTACAGACGCTATATATATTTGAATCGGGAGATCGGTTTATAAGGGAGCTATATCCAAATCTGAGCCGATATGGCCCATTTGTAATCTCCAATGAAATACATCAATGCTAAGTATCTGGGCAAAATTTCAAGCGGCTAGCTATTTTCGTCCGACCGCTATCGTGATTGCGAAGGGCGGACGGACACGGCTATATCGACTCAGAACGTCGAGACAATCAAGAATATATATACCTTATGGGGTCTTCGACAAATATTTCGAGGTGTTGCAAACGGAATGGCTAGATAAGTATACACCCATCCTATGGTGGTGGGTATAGAAATGTATTTTCGTTCGAATTAGATGAAGTTCGAAGGAGAACTTGAGCATTCAATTTGAGCCAAATGTATGTGTTTTTTTTATAAAAATTGATCAAAGACTGTTTTTTTTATGTCGAAAAATTATTTTTTCGTAAAGTGTTGTTAAAAAAATGTAACTTAAATTGGTATAACAATTTTATTACGCTTTATGAAAATTTTCTCTTATCTTATGACATTTTGCTATACTATAGGAAAATATCATATTTGCAAGGAAATTTCAATTAGTTCATAAACTTAAAATTGGTATGATTATTTCCTAAAAACTTTGTTTGTAAATGGTTTAAAAAACTTAAATTCTGGCCCAAAAATATTCGCGAAAGGTAAAATTACATCCAAAATTCTAGCCTGTGATATACCAAAAAACTTTTTGTATGGAAAAAAATTGTATAGAAAATTTTTACGGAAACTTACTACCACTGATTTTGCGGACTTGCTAATTTAAGTTCATCAAGTTGTAGAAGAAAGTAAAACATATTTAATACATAATATTTAATTAGTAAGTATAGAATTAGAACAAGTACATAATTCTTTAAAATATGTAAGTGCATTTAAAGGATATTTTTCTTAGCTGCCAGTAAAATATATACCCATTTACAGTCGGAATTAATTAAAATTTGTTTAATTAACTTCTTTGTGCAGGCTGGTGCAAGTAAAAGGAATGGCTGTATGGGCACATATCCTTTTGGCACAATTTCGAACACATATCGTTTTGGCATAATTTCCAACAACTGTGCCAAGTATGTTCTAAATCAGTCCATATTCTGATATAGCTGCCAAATAACCGATATCCCATTTAGACTGCTTGAGCCTCTATTGGGTGCAATTCTCATCCGATTTGGCTCAAATTTTGTGAGATGTTTTGTTATGACTTCCAACATCTGTGCTAAGTACATCCTAAGTAACCTGATAAAGCGGCCATATAAACCGAACACCCTATTGGATTTCTTGAGCTTCTAGAGGGCTCAATTCTTATCTGAATTGGCTGAAATTTTGCACATGTCGTTCTGGTATGACTTCCAACAACTGTGTTAATTATGGTCCAAATCTATTTATAACCTTATATAGCCAACACATAAATCGATTACCTGATCTGACATATTGAGTCTTAGACGGCGCAGTTCTTATCCAATTTGGCTGAAATTTTACATTTTCCAAGTATGGTCTAAATCGGTTTATAAACTGCAATATAAAGCGAACATCCAATATTACTTTCTGACACCCTGAATCCGAAATTTGGAGATGATATTTTTATACGACTTAAACGGCATGACAAGAACGGTCCATATCGGTCAATAACTTGATATAGCTCATATATACGAGGGTTGCCTTTTATATTTAGGGATTAGAGAACAACAACATATATTAATCATCGAAAATCACTTTATTTTTATACCCTCCACCATAAGATGGGGGGTATACTAATTTCGTCATTCTGTTTGTAACTACTCGAAATATTCGTCTGAGACCCCATAAAGTATATATATTCTTGATCGTCGTGAAATTTTATGTCGATCTAGCCATGTCCGTCCGTCTGTCCGTCCGTCCGTCCGTCCGTCCGTCCGTCCGTCCGTCCGTCCGTCCGTCCGTCCGTCCGTCCGTCCGTCTGTCTGTCGAAAGCACGCTAACTTCCGAAGGAGTAAAGCTAGCCGCTTGAAATTTTGCACAAATACTTCTTATTAGTGTAGGTCGGTTGGTATTGTAAATGGGCCATATCGGTCCATGTTTTGATATAGCTGCCATATAAACCGATCTTGGGTCTTGACTTCTTGAGCCTCTAGAGTGCGCAATTCTTATCCGATTAGGATGAAATTTTGCGCGACGTGTTTTGTTATGACATCCAACAACTGTGCCAAGTATGGTTCAAATCGGTCCATAACCTGATACAGCTGCCATATAAACCGATCTTGGGTCTTGACTTCTTGAGCCTCTAGAGGGCGCAATTCTTATCCGATTTGCCTGAAATTTTGCAGGACGTGTTTTGTTATAATATCCAACAACTGTGCCAAGTATGGTTCCAATCGGTCCATAACCAGATATAGCTGCCATATAAACCGATCTTGGGTCTTGACTTCTTGAGCCTCTAGAGTGCGCAATTCTTATCCGATTGGAATGAAATTTTGCACGACGTGTTTTGTTATGACATCCAAGAACTGTGCCAAGTATGGTTCAAATCGGTCCATAACCTGATACAGCTGCCATATAAACCGATCTTGGGTCTTGACTTCTTGAGCTTCTAGAGTGCGCAATTCTTATCCGATTGGAATGAAATTTTGCACGACGTGTTTTGTTACGATATCCAACAACTGTGCCAAGTATGGTTCAAATCGGTCCATAACCTGATATAGCTGTCATATAAACCGATCTTGGGTCTTGACTTCTTGAGCCTCTAGAGGGCGCAATTCTTATCCAATTTGAATGAATTTTGGCACGTAGTATTTTGTTATGATATCCAACAACTGTGCCAAATATGGTTCAAATCGGTTCATAACCTGATATAGCTGCCATATAAATCGATCTGGGATCTTGACTTCTTGAGCCTCTAGAGGTCGCAATTATTATCCGATTTGCCTGAAATTTTGTACGACGGATTCTCTCATGACCATTAACATACGTGTTTATTATGGTCTGAATCGGTTTATAGGAATGGAATTTCGCACGACGTGTTTTGTTACGATATCCAACAACTGTGCCAAGTATAGTTTAAATCGGTCCATAACCTGATATAGCTGCCATATAAACCGTTCTTGGGCCTTGACTTCTTGAGCCTCTAGAGGGCACAATTCTTATCCGATTTGAATGAATTTTTGCGCGAAGTATTTCGTTATGATATCCAACAACTGTGCCAAGTTTGGTTGAAATCGGTCCATATCCTGATATAGCTGTCATATAAACAGATCTGGGGATTTGACTTCTTGAGCTTAGGGCGCAATTCCTATCCGATTTGGCTGAAATTTTCCATAACATATTTTATTTTTACTTTCAACAACTGTGTCAAATAAGGTTCAAATCAGTTCATAACCTGATATAGCTGTCATATAAACCGATCTGGGATCTTGACTTCTTGACCCCTAGAGGTCGCAATTATTATCCGATATGCCTGAAATTTTGTACGACGGATCCTCTCATGACCATCAACAAACGTGTTTATTATGGTCTGAATCGGTCTATAACCCGATACAGATCCCATATAAATCGTTTTCTCTATTTTACTTCGTGAGCCCCAATGGGCGCAATTCTTATACGAATTGGCTGAAATTTTACACAGGTCTCCAACATATAATTTAATTGTGGTCCGAACCGGACCATATCTTGATATCGTTTTAATAGCAGAGGAACTCTTTTCTTATATCCTTTTTTACCTAAGAAGAGATGCCGGGAAAAGAACTCGACAAATGCGATCCATGGTGGAGGGTATATAAGATTCGGCCCGGCCGAACTTAGCACGCTTTTACTTGTTTTTTTTCAAAATATTCCCCATTAAAATCTACACACATTTTCATGCGCTTGAACAAATTGTCGAAGCACTTTTTACACTCTGATTGAGGTATCTCCATTTCATGCATTCTGAACGCATCAACCTGCTCTTCATGTGTCGAAAAACGTTAACCTTTAATTTTATTTTTTAACGTATGGGAATAAAAAGAAGTCATTCGGTACCAAGTCAGGACTATACGGCGGATGACTCATCAAATCTATGTTTTTAGTGCTCAAAAATGCAGGGTATAAGCCGTTATGTGAGAACTCGCATTGCCGTGGTGAAGAGTGATCTGTCTTCTGTCGTTGGTTTTCCTGATTTCTTGGAAGACAACTGGCAATTAAGTGGTTGTGTACCACTCAGAAGTGACTGTTCTGCGTTGTTCTAGTGGTACGATTGCAACATGTCCAGTTTTTTTTTTCAAAAAACATGGCTAAGGTTGTCTTAATCACACGATAGGTCACATGATGATATTGCAATATCAGTTGGCGCACAGCATCAATGGTTTTTGGAACAACCACTAATTTTTGAAGACCTTCACGAAATTCATCTTGGACTTGAACTACGCCCTCGGTTGAATTTACCATTCCATCGATAAGCCCTGGAGCTTCATTGGCAAAAATTTATTAAGTTCATTGATGCACTGTCGTTGATTTAATCCACGTCGAAAATTGTAAAAATCGCTAGTATGTCAAAACGTTCTGAGTACATATAACCTCAAAAATGTCAAGCTTTTCCATGGAGCTGTCAGTTGGCAGATTGCAACGCAAGGGTTGTCCAATCCCAAAACATAAAAGGCAACCCTCGTATGTGATAAAGACATTCAAAGAACTTGACAAATGCGGCTCTGCCGTTTTTAACAATTTAATTATTAACTTTTTTATTTAGTTTATATCCTCCACTATAGGATGGTGTATCACCCCAAAATAAGTATATATATTCACCCTATAAGGTATATATATTGTTGATCGTCATGAAATTTTATGTCGATCCAGCCATGTCCGTTTGTCCGTCCGTCTGTCGAAAGCAAGCTTACTTTCGAAGGAGTAAAGCTAGCCGCTTGAAATTTTGCACAAATACTTTTTATTAGTGAAGGTCGGTTGGGAATGTAAATGTGCCAAATCAGTCAATGTTTTGATATAGCTGCCATATAAACCGATCTTGGGTCTTGATTTCATGAACCCTAAAATTTTGCATGAAGTTTTTTGTTATGACTTCCAACAACTGCGATAAATGTGTATCAAATCGATACATAACCTGATATAGATACCATATAAACCGATCTGGGATCTTGACTTCTAAAGCCTCTAGAGGGCGCAAATCTTATCCGATTTGGCAGAAATTGTGTACAACGGCCTCCAACATACGTGTTCAATATGGTTTTAATCAATCTATAGCGTACAGACCCCATATAAACCGATCTCCCGAATATGCTTCTTGAGCCTCTACAAGGGGCAATTCTTATCCGAATGGACTGAAATGTTACCCAATGTCTTCTATTATGTTCTTCAACATTAAATTTACTTATGGTCCGAATCAAACAATTCTTTTCCATTATTCTTTGTTTTTGCCGAAAAAGAGATATCGCGCAAAGAACTCGGCAAATGCTATCCATGGTGGAGGGTATATAAGATTCGGCCCGGCAGATCTTAGCACGCTCTAACTTTTTATACCCTCCACCATAAGATGGGGGGTATACTAATTTCGTCATTCTGATTGTAACTACTCGAAATATTCGTCTGAGACCCCATAAAGTATATATATTCTTGATCGTCGTGAAATTTTATGTCGATCTAGCCATGTCCGTCCGTCCGTCCGTCTGTCTGTCGAAAACACGCTAACTTCCGAAGGAGTAAAGCTAGCCGCTTGAAATTTTGCACAAATACTTCTTATTAGTGTAGGTCGGATGGTATTGTAAATGGGCCATATCGGTCCATGTTTTGATATAGCTGCCATATAAACCGATCTTGGGTCTTAATTTCTTGAGCCTCCAGTGTGCGCAATTCTTATCCGATTGGACTGAAATTTTGCACGACGCGTTTTGTTATGACATCCAAAAACTGTGCTAAGTACGGTTCAAATCGGTTTATAACCTTATATAGCTGCGATATAAACCGATCTTGGGTCTTGACTTCTTGAGCCTCTAGAGGGCGCAATTCTTATCCAATTTGATAGAATTATGGCACGTAGTATTTTGTTATGATATCCAACAACTGTTTCAAATATGGTTCAAATCGGTTCATAACCTGATATAGCTGCCATATAAACAAATCTGGGGACTTGACTTCTTGAGCTTCTAGAGGGCGCAATTCCTATCCGATTTGCCTGAAATTCTGTACGACGGATTCTCTCATGACCATCAACATATGTGTTTATTATGGTCTGAATCGGTCTATAGGCCGATACAGCTCCCATATAAATCGATCTCTCTATTCTACTTCTTGAGCCCACAAAGGGCGCAATTCTTATTCGAATTGGCTGACGTTTTACACAGGTCTCCAACATATAATTTAATTGTAGTCCAAACCGGAACATATCTTAATATCGCTCTAATAGCAGAGCAAATCTTTTCTTATATCCTTTTTATACCCTCCACCATAAGATGGGGGGTATACTAATTTCGTCATTCTGTTTGTAAATACTCGAAATATTCGTCGTGAAATTTTATGTCCATCTAGCCATGTCCGTCCGTCTGTCCGTCCGTCCGTCCGTCGGTCCGTTTGTGCAAATACTTCTTATTAGTGTAGGTCGGTTGGTATTGTAAATGGGCCATATCGGTCCATGTTTTGATATAACTGACATATAAACCGATCTTGGGTCTTGACTTCTTGAGCCTCTAGAGTGCGCAATTCTTATCCGATAGGAATGAAATTTTGCACGACGAGTTTTGCTATGATATCCAACAACTGTGCCAAGTATAGTTCAAATCGGTCTATAACCTGATATAGCTGCCACATAAACCGATCTTGGGTCTTGACTTCTTGAGCCTCTAGAAGGCGCAATTCTTATCCGACCAGAATGAAATTTTGCACGACGTGTTTTGTTATGATATCCACCAACTGCGCCAAGTATGGTTCAAATCGGTTCATAACCTGATATAGCTGCCATATAAACCGATGTTGGGTCTTGACTTCTTGAGCCTCTAGAGAGCGCAATTCTTATCCGATTGAAATGAAATTTTGCACCACGTGTTTTGTTATTATATCCAACAACTGTGCCAAGTATGGTTCAAATCGGTCCATAACCTGATATAGCTGTCATATAAACAGATCTGGGGACTTGACTTCTTGAGCCTCTAGAGGACGCAATTCTTATCCGAATGGAATGGAATTTCGCACGACGTGTTTTGTTATGATACCCAATAACTATGCCAAGTATGGTTTAAATCGGTTCATAACCTGATATAGCTGCCATATAAACCGATCTTGGATCTTGACTTCTTGAGCCTCTAGAGGGCACAGTTCTTATCCGATTTGAATGAATTTTTGCACGAGGTATTTCGTTATGATATTCAACAACTGTGCCAAGTCTGGTTCGAATCCGTCCATAACCTGATATAGCTGTCATATAAACAGATCTGGGGATTTGACTTCTTGAGGTTCTAGAGGGCGCAATTCCTATCCGATTTGGCTGAAATTTTGCATGACGTATTTTATTTTTACTTTCAACAACTGTCTCAAATATGGTTCAAATCGGTTCATGACCTGATATAGCTGCCATATAAACCGATCTGGGATCTTGACTTCTTGACCCCTAGAGGTCGCAATTATTATCCAATATGCCAGAATTTTTGTACGACGGATCCTCTCATGACCATCAACAAACGTGTTTATTATGGTCTGAATCGGTCTATAGCCCGATACAGATCTCATATAAATCGTTCTCTCTATTTTACTTCGTGAGCCCCAATGGGCGCAATTCTTATACGAATTGGCTGAAATTTTACACAGGTCTCCAACATATAATTTAATTGTGGTCCGAACCGGACCATATCTTGATATCGTTTTAATAGCAGAGCAACTCTTTTCTTATATCCTATTTTGCGTAAGAAGAGATGCCGGGAAAAGAACTCGACAAATGCGATCCATGGTGGAGGGTATATAAGATTCGTTCCGGCCGAACTTAGCACGCTTTTACTTGTTTTGCCTAAGAAGAGATGCCGGGAAAAGAACTTGACAAATGCGATCCATGGTGGAGGGTATATAAGATTCGGCACGGCCGAACTTAGCACGCTTTTACTTGTTAGATATAGCTACTAAAAAGACCAATTTTTGTTATACATAATTGAACATTGACTTGTACTTATAAGTATTTGGTCCAAATATGATCATATTTCGATGAAACTGCTATGTCACATAAGGTATGCAATTTTCACTGGATTTTGATGAAATGTGGTTTACATATATACCCGAGTTGGTGGGTATCCAAAGTTCGGCCCGGCCGAACTTAACGCCTTTTTACTTGTTTGTTTTTATACTCTCCACCATAAGATGGGGGGTATACTAATTTCGTCATTCTGATTGTAACTACTCGAAATATTCGTCTTAGACCCCATAAAGTATATATATTCTTGATCCATATGCCATATAAACCGATGTTGGGTCTTGATTTTTTTGTGCCTCTAGAGTGCGCAATTCTTATCCGATTTGGCTGACATTTTGCATGACGTATTTTATTCTTACTTTCAACAACTGTGTCAAATAAGGTTCAAATCGGTCCATAACCGGATATAGCTGTCATATAAACCGATCTGGGATCTTGACTTTTTGAGCCTCTAGAGGTCGCAAATATTATCCGATCTGCCTGAAATTTTGTACGACGGATTCTCTCATGACCATCAACATACGTGTTTATTATGGTCTGAATCGGTCTATAGCCCGATACAGCTCCCATATAAACCGATCTGGGATCTTGACTTCTTGAGCCCCCAAAGGGTGCAATTCTTATTTGAATTGGCTGACATTTTACACAGATCTCCAACGCATAATTTAATTGTGGTCCAAACCAGACCATATCTTGATATCGCTCTGATAGCAGAGCAAATATTTCCTTATATCCTTATGTGCTTAAGAAAATATGCCGGGAAAAGAATTCGACAAATGCGATCCATGGTGGAGGGTATATAAGATTCGGCCCGGCCGAACTTAGCACGCTTTTACATGTTTTGCCTAAGAAGAGATGCCGGGAAAAGAACTCGACAAATGCGACCCATGGTGGAGGTATACCCTCCACCAGATTCGGCCTGGCCGAACTTAGCACACTTTTACTTGTTTTGTTTGTTTTATAGAATTCAGATCCATAAAATTCAAAAGAAATCATAAAACGAATGCATGTCATAAAATTAAAAGCAACCTAGGCTATCCACTACGAACAACAATTTTATAGTCATTCCTTTAAGTTTGCTTTTGTATTTTCTTCAGGGATCAGTTATGCATGATTACGTTTTAATAACATTTCCTTAAGAAACATAAACCAGAAGTAGAAAAAAATATACAGTGCTTCCAATTACGATGCTATTCAAAACCTTACTAAGTCAATCATAGAATTGAGAAGAGAAGGAGAATAATTGCAGTATGGGGCCAATGACAGGTTTTCGACGCAAAAAGTAAAAATGTCAAGTGAAGAATTTGAACAAAATGATAACGGAATGGTAATATCAACACTCATTAACACTTAAAAATAAAATCAATCTGGTAACACTTCACAACGGTATACTGAGCTGTCAAAGGATATATAGTTTCTTATGCGTCTTTTTCTGACATTCAGCATAAATGAACTGTGAAAGTATTTTGGGCGTCAAACAAAAAATATAAATACATCATTTATTGTTTTAAAATGGAAAACCCTTGCATCGTATGTAAAATAAGATAGCATTAACAAATAACAGAAATGTTCAATGTTGAATAAAATGACAAAATCCGGAACCTAGGTTCTAAAACAATGCTTTTAGACTATAAAACTTAGGCTCCCTTGATGTGAAGTGGATATGATGAACTGAGGTTCACTTCTCAAAAATATTCCCGCTCAGATGTACTTACATAGCCAGTGTAGTAATAAACAAGTAAAAGCGTGCTAAGTTCGGCCGGGCCGAATCTTGGGAACCCTCTACCATGGATTCTGCTAAAAATTTAGCTGAAGGGCATTACTTTATTCTCCATACCAAACTTCTGTCAAACCACCAAATATTACTACATACGACTTTCAGCTAAATCGGACAAAAAATTGCGGCTTCCAGGGGCTCAAGAAGTGAAATCTAGAGAACGGTTTATATGGGAGTTATATCTAAATGTGAACCGATATGGCCCATTTACAATCCCCAACGACCTCCATCAATACTAAGTATCTTTGCAAAATTTTAAGCAGCTATCTTTACGCGTTCGACCCCAATCATAATTTCGACAGACAAGATCGACTTAGAACTTCGAGACGATCAAGAATATATATACTTTATGGGATCTAAGATGAATATTTCGAGGTGTTACAAACGGAATGACTAGATGACCATCCTATGGCGGTGGGTATAAAAATAAACACAGACTGCTAACAAAATAAGAAGGAAACTGAGCACGTAGCTGGCAGGCTACTTCAATATTTCAAACAGTGTTGCCACTACTCATTACTAATACCGGTTGTACGTACCGGTTTGACCCGATAAAGTCCTTTACCGGAAAGGGCTGCCACTTCCGTGTACAATACACTGCTACAACAACAAAAACTAATACTGGCTTTTCTCTAATCAATTCCATTTTATCTTGTAATCAATTGCATTACAATATGCTAATGTATTACTTATTAACGGTTTTTCTATTATATACAAAAACCAGTAAAAGCGTGCTAAGTTCGGTTGGGCCGAATCTTATATACCCTCCACCATGGATCGCATTTGTCGAGTTCTTTTCCCGGCATCTCTTCTTAGGCAAAAAAATTATATAAGAAAAGATTTGCTCTGCTATTAGAGCGATATTAAGTTATGTTCCGGTTTGGACTACAATTAAATTATATGTTGGAGACCTGTGTAAAATGTCAGCCAATTCGAATAAGAATTGCGCCCTTTGTAGGCTCAAGAAGTAAAATATCGTATCGGGCTATAGACCGATTCAGACCATAATAAACACGTATGTTGATGGTCATGAGAGAATCCGTCGAACAAAATTTAAGGCAAATCGGATAATAATTGCGACCTCTAGAGGCTCAAGAAGTCAAGATCCCAGATCGGTTTATATGGCAGCTATACCAGCTTATGAACCCACTTGAACCTCATTTGACATAGTTGTTGAAAGTAACAATAAAAAACGTCTTACAAAATTTCAGCCAAATCGGATAGGAATTGCGCCCTCTAGAAGCTCAAGAAGTCAAGTCCACAGATCTGTTTATATGGCAGCTATATCAGGTTATGAACCGATTTGAACCATACTTGACACAGTTGTTGGATATCATAACAAAATACTACGTGCCAAAATTCATTCAAATCGCATAAGAATAGCGCCCTCTAGAGTCTCAAAAAGTCAAGACTCCAGATCGGTTTATATTGCAGCTATATCAGGTTATGGACCGATTTGAACCATACTTAACACAGTTTTTGAATATCATAACAAACCACGTCGTGCAAAATTTCATTCCAATCGGATAAGAATTGCGCACTCTAGAGGCTCAGATCGGTTTATATGGCAGGTATATCAGGTTATGAACCGATTTCAACCATACTTGACACAGTTTTTGAATATCATAACAAAACACGTCGTTCAAAATTTCATTTTAATCGGATAAGAATTGGCACTCTAGAGGCGTAAGAATTCAAGACTCCAGATCGGTTTATATGGCAGCTATATCAGGTTATGAACCGATTTGAACCATACTTGAACCATACTTGGCACAGTTGTTGGATATCATAACAAAACACGTCATGCAAAATTTCATCCCAATCGGATAAGAATTGCGCAATCTAGAGGCTCAAGAAGTCAAGACCCAAGATCGGTTTATATGTCAGCTATATCAAAACATGGACCGATATGGCCCATTTACAATACCAAGCGACCTACACTAATAAGAAGTATTTGTGCAAAATTTCAAGCGGCTAGCTTTACTCCTTCGGAAGTTAGCGTGCTTTCGACAGACAGACGGACGGACGGACAGGCTAGATCGACATAAAATTTCACGACGATCAAGAATATATATACTTTATGGGGTCTCAGACGAATATTTCGAGTAGTTACAATCAGAATGACGAAATTAGTATACCCCCCATCTTATGGTGGAGGGTATAAAAATAAAGTATAGGAATTTCTTTGCGGTTGTTTGCTATATTATTTTTTGGGGCAATCTTTGCCATAGACAAGTAAAAGCGTGCTAAGTTCGGCCGGGCCGAATCTTATATACCCTCCACCATGGATCGCATTTGTCGAGTTCTTTTCCCGGCATCTCTTCTTTGGCAAAACAGGATATAAGAAAAGATTTGCTCTGCTATTAGAGCGATATCAAGATATGGTCCGGTTTGGACCACAATTAGATTATATGTTCGATAAGAATTGCGCTCTTTGTGAGCTCAAAAAGTAAAATAGAGAGATCGATTTATATGGGAGCTGTATCGGGCTATGGACCGATTCAGACTATAATAAACACGTATGTTGATGGTCATGAAAGAATCCGTCGTACAAAATTTCAGGCAAATCGGATAATAATTGCGACCTCTAGAGGCTCAAGAAGTCAAGATGCCAGATCGGTTTATATGGCAGCTATATCAGGTTATGAACCGACTTGTATTTTATTTGACATAGTTGTTGAAAGTAACAATAACAAGTAAAAGCGTGCTAAGTTCGGCCGGGCCGAATCTTATATACCCTCCACCATGGATCGCATTTGTCGAGTTCTTTTCCCGGCATCTCTTCTTAGTCAAAAAAGGATATAAGAAAAGAGTTGCTCTGATATTAAAACGATATCAAGATATGGTCCGGTTCGGACCACAATTAAATTATATATTGGAGACCTGTGTAAAATTTCAGCCAATTCGTATAAGAATTGCGCCCATTGGGGCTCACGAAGTTAAATAGAGAGAACGATTTATATGGGATCTGTATCGGGCTATTGACCGATTCAGACCATAATAAACACGTTTGTTGATGGTCATGAGAGGATCCATCGTACAAAATTTCAGGCATATCGGATAATAATTGCGACCTCTAGGGGTCAAGAAGTCAAGATCCCAGATCGGTTTATATGGCAGCTATATCAGGTTATAAACCGATTTGAACCTTATTTGACACAGTTGTTGAAAGTAAAAATAAAATACGTCATGCAAAATTTTAGCCAAATCGGATAAGAATTGCGCCCTCTAGAAGCTCAAGAAATCAAATCCCCAGATCTGTTTATATGACAGCTATATCAGGTTATGAGCCGATTTGAACCATACTTGGCGCAGTCGTTGGATATCATAACGAAATACTTCGTGCAAAAATTCATTCAAATCGGATAAGAATTGTGCCCTCTAGAGGGTCAAGAAGTCAAGACCCAAGATCAGTTTATATGGTAGCTATATCAGGTTATGGACCGATTTGAACCATACTTGGCACAGTTATTGGGTATCATAACAAAACACGTCGTGCGAAATTCCATTCCAATCGGATAAGAATTGCGCCCTCTAGAGGGTCAAGAAGTCAAGACCCAAGATCGGTTTATGTGGTAGCTATATCAGGTTATGGACCGATTTGAACCATACTTGGCACTGTTGTTGGATATAATAACAAAACACGTCGTGCAAAAATTCATTCAAATCGGATAAGAATTGTGCCCTCTAGAGGGTCAAGAAGTCAAGACCCAAGATCAGTTTATATGGTAGCTATATCAGGTTATGGACCGATTTGAACCATACTTGGCACAGTTTTTGGGTATCATAAGAAAACACGTCGTGCGAAATTCCATTCCAATCGGATGAGAATTGCGCCCTCTAGAGGGTCAAGAAGTCAAGACCCAAGATCGGTTTATATGGCAGCTATATCAGGTTATAGACCGATTTGAACCACACTTAGCACAGTTATTGGATATCATAGCAAAACACGTAGTGCAAAATTTCATTCCAATCGGATAAGAATTGCGCACTCTAGAGGCTCAAGAAGTCAAGGCCTAAGATCGGTTTATATGGCAGCTATATCAAAACATGGACCGATATGGCCCATTTACAATACCAACCGACCTACACTAATAAGAAGTATTTGTGCAAAATTTCAAGCGGCTAGCTTTACTCCTTCGGAAGTTAGCGTGCTTTCGACAGACAGACGGACGGACGGACGGACGGACGGACGGACGGACGGACAGACGGACGGACATGGCTAGATCGACATAAAATGTCACGACGATCAAGAATATATATACTTTATGGGGTCTCAGACGAATATTTCGAGTAGTTACAAACAGAATGACGAAATTAGTATACCCCCCATCTTATGGTGGAGGGTATAAAAAACGTCTTGCGAAATTACAGCCAAATCGGATAGAAATTGAGCCCTCTAGAAGCTCAAGAAGTCAAGTCCCCAGATCGGTTTATATGACAGCTATATCAGGTTATGAACCGATTTGAACCATATTGGGCACAGTTGTTGGATATCATAACAAAATACTACGTGCCAAAATTCATTCGAATTGGATAAGAATTGCGCCCTCTAGAGGCTCAAGAAGTCAAGACCCAAGATCGGTTTCTATGACAGCTATATAAGGTTAGAGACCGATTTGAACCATACTTGGCACAGTTGTTGGATATAATAACGAAACACGTCGTGCACAATTTCATTCCAATCGGATAAGAATTGCGCACTCTAGAGGCTCAAGAAGTCAAGACCCAAGATCGGTTTATATGGCAGCTATATCAGGTTATGAACCGATTTAAACCATACTTGGCACAGTTGTTGAAAATCATAACAAAACTCGTTGTGCAAAATTTAATTCCAATCGGATAAGAATTGCGCACTCTAGAGGCTCAAGAAGTCAAGTCCCAAGATCGGTTTATATGGCAGCTATATCAAAACATGGACCGATGTGGCCCATTTACAATACCAACGGACCTACACTAATAAGAAGTATTTGTGCAAAATTTCAAGCGGCTAGCTTTACTCCTTCGGAAGTTAGCGTGCTTTCGACAGACAGACGGACGGACGGACGGACAGACGAACGGACATGGCTAGATCGACATAAAATTTCACGACGATCAAGAATATACATACTTTATGGGGTCTCAGACGAATATTTCGAGTAGTTACAATCAGAATGACGAAATTAGTATACCCCCCATCTTATGGTGGAGGGTATAATAAAAATTTATTTTATAGAGTGTGAATACTCAAGTTTGTTAGAGAGGAAGGCGCAACGAACATACACAGAATTAGAGCTATTGAAGAGTAGGTTACGTTACAGAGGTGACATTTTTCTACGTCTTCAAAGCGAAAGCTCAGTGGAGCGGGTGTGATTGAAAATTTAGCTCAAAGATAAAAAGACTCCTTTTTATAGTCGAGCCCAAAAGCGTACCGGTAAGCGCATATTTTTATTTTTTTTTTCGTTTTGTCACTCGATTCGTTCGCCAAGTCATTCAAAGCAGCCGAAAATAGCTGTTTTCAATGACTTGGCGAATTAATCGATTGACAACAAGTAAAAGTGTGAAAAATTCTGCCG